>NC_134020.1:6318329-6618329 GCF_040712315.1 Castanea sativa
GAAGAAAGAAAGCACCCAATGTACCCATGAAAATTCAAGCACAAATAAGCAATCACTCTGTTACACGATCCAGACCTGCGTAAGATCTGTAGGGACCATGGGCCCAAACACTTGGTGCAAAGAAGGTATACAGGATAAAAAAAAAAAAAGACAACACAAATACAAATCCATACCACAAAACGAGAAAGAAAAGCTATGGAACAATGTTCAACTAGAAAAGATAAAACTTATAAAGCCCAAATTGTTTGAAAGTACCAACATCTGAATTAACCGGAAAATGCGTAGAGGCTAAAGGGAATAAGGCAAGTTAGTAAAGAACTGTTTGGAGAAATGGTGGCAGCTCGAAGGAGGGAGAACCCTTTGCCTTTTAACCTTCGAATCCTGCAACCTTATTAGCACGAGCTAGAGCCTCCTCAACGGCAAGCAATCTCAATATCTATACTTTTGAAAGCCCGCCTCTAGAATCAGCATATGGGCTACAGCCCCCCCCCCCCCCCCCCCCCCCCCCCCCCCCCCCCCTTTTTTTTTTTTTTTTTTTTTTTTTTTTTTTTTTTTTTAAAAAAAAAAAAAAAAAAAAAAAAAAAAAAAAAAAAAAAAAAAAAAAAAAAAAAAAAAAAAAAAAAAAAAAAAAAAAAAAAAAAAAAAAAAAAAAAAAAAAAAAAAAAAAAAAAAAAAAAAAAAAATAAAAAAAAAAAAAAAAAAATAAATAAACAAAAAAACAAGGACAAAGCGGAACTTGGCCTCCAAAAGATCTCGCACCCACTCCCTTCCACTCCAAAAGCTTTTTCTTCGTAGGCGAGTCAAGGGAGGAATTCCTCGTGAGACTTCAAGCATGGCAGTCACAAATGACTCCATCGAATGTTAGCCCCCAAACATACCTCCCTAAAAGCCATCGGTAAAGTCTCCGATGGACTTTGACCAACCCCTTCCCAAAGAATCGGCAGACCCTCCCTCCTGCATGAAAAAGTGCGGTGAAGTTGCCATAGGAATGCCGTGCCATGAAAATGTGGGTTTGCAAGAAGGTTGTTAAACTCCAAAAGATCAAAGCGGCTGTCATGAAGGCAGTGAGCCCTCGAGTCGATTCGAAACACGCAATTCGGAGCCTCTAATAAGTGTTGCATCTCCACTTGTAGGGATTAAAAGGAATCACAACCTTCTCGGATAGCTTGTGGGTCCTCGCCCGAGATTTAGTAATTGGTGCGAGCATCCTACAACCACCCTGTGAACCACAAACTTAGGATGCCCAACACTTCCAGGCTAAACACTCGCAAAAGCAGACATGGTTCAAAAAAGAGGATAAAGCCAAGAAAGAAAAGAGATAAAGCAAGAAAAGCAAAAAAAAAAAAAAAAAAAAAGAGACCCATATCGGCTTCCCGTGTGTGGTTTCCTCCTCTTACTCCTCTCGATTTCTTGGAAGACATTATGATAGAACACGCAAAGACAAAAGGGTGGAGGAGACCTAGCAAAATGGTCAAGGAAGGAAAGGATACTTGGGGTTTCGCCATTAGTGAGGAAAAAAGGCAAAAGAAAAAGTACAAAGGGGAGGAAGGATAGGGGTAAGAGGAGAAATGCACCATCGCACCTTCGCAACCCTTTCGATTCCAAAATGAAATGCGGTTTCATGCATGCGGTGTCGATAACTCGGCTTGACTCTAAAAGCGGGGAAGAGAGAAGGGGAAATCTAAAAAAACAACGTAGAGAGGGCAGAAGAAAAACAAGATTAAGCTTTTCTTATATGAGAAGGACGGGGGCTCACCTCGTTTAAGGGATTGAGACACGCCCCCAAGGGTTCTTCGTTTGACATGGGATCACGTGAGCGCTTTGGCGATGACTGAAAGGCTACTCGGCCGGGGGATCTCGGGAAACAGTGAGAGGGCCGAGAAGCAGGAAGATCCCGAGTAATAAGTGGAAACAGTAGACGAGGTAAATTGAATGCCCCGCATTGGCCGCCCAGCCTGGGCCAGCTCGTTATACCACCACCAGTGGCCTCCCTCTTCCAAGCTCTGGAAACCATGTGAAGAAGGCTAGCTAATTACTTCTTCCTTCCAAAGCCTCATGCGCCATGAGGGGCAATTTTCACCTCGTAAAAAGAAAAATAATATATGTAAGTGCACATGGTACCAAAAGGGGGTAGAAACAAACTAAGAAAAGCATAAAGAAAATGTATCACATCATCACTGATGATTTCGACTCTCGCCTTTTCTTTGGGTCAACTTGCGCTTGGACTGCAAGGAAAAAAAAAAGCCACCTTCATTAGTTAAAAGAAAAGAGAAGAGACACTACAACAAATAAATACGATCGTAAAATAAAAGAGACAAGAAGGAAAGAGGCCTTGCCCTTCTCTCTCTTAGCATGGTAGCCCTGCAATGGTCTCTTGTTTATTACTTAGCCACTGGCCTGCACGAAGGTCCTGTGGGAGACTAGGCACAAGATGCAAGGATCCCAATGAACTCCAATCGGGCTGAAGAACTGAAAGGAACTCCGCGAGAGAGGAAGACTTCGCCTTAGTCTTCACTCGAGACTTTGGAATCAAAGAACACCCAACTTCTTTTCCCATTGCGGGGGAACTCGCTTTTTCAAGCCCTCAAAATTACCACTTGCTTCTCGGGACCTCGGCACATCTCCTCGTTCTGCAGTTTCAGAGCCGCATTCGTCGCCCTCAACACCTTCCTCGAGCTCAAATTACCTCGCCTCGTTTCGTGCTTCGATCTTTTTACCTTTACTCTGGGTGTAGCTAAGTAATTGCCTTAATCGCCTTTATCGCCCTTTTAATCGGCATCCCAAGAAGTACTAACATCTAGTGTGTAACACACCCAATACTGCCTCAGAGGCATGCCACTTCCGCAAACTTTGTCTTGGGTTAAGCTTACTGCGCAGAGATGCCAATACCAATACTGCGTCTAATGGGAAGCGTGGATAGGCGCCTGCGTTAGCAGAAAGAAGCGCAAGAAGAATTTGGCTTATTAAGAACTCTCTCTATCTTGCCCAGACCAACATAATCAACAAAAAGATTTCTTGTACTCATCTCTCAATAGCCGAAAAACTCATCAGGGTAAGTAAAAGACTCCCTCCCCGGGAGTTCTGGGAACCGACAAACCATGGACATTCCTCCGCAACCAGAGGAGTAAGGCCTCGAGGCCTTCAAGGAATGGATCCGTGGAAGTGAGAGCAGTGGGTACAATATCTCTTGAAAATTGAAAAGATTTCGATCAAAGCCAAATTGTCACGTGAGTATTCGTGTGTGCCGAGGACACAATGTGTGTATCTCAGGGCCACTGGGAGAGGGCACTCAAAGCCAAGAAGGGCTAACACAAGCAAAATAAGCCAAATTTCCTTCTATCACCCCGGGTGCAAATCAAAGGTGTTCTCGGAGAACTCGACAACAGAAAATAAGCTAAAAATATAGTCACAAGGCAAACCCGTGGCCTAACTCCCTGGTGAGAAATGCGCCATCTTAAATGCCTGCTCGATTAAAAAGCTCAACTAGGCTGAGGTTGCCACCTTTCGGACTAGCCCAACGAAAAATAATGGGTGATTATCAACAAATCTACTCGCAAAAACCTTTAATTACATCAAGGGATCCCTAGAACTTATCTTTTACAAACTTCAAATTTCTACACTTTTATAAAGTAACCAAAGATCGGTCCCACATGAATACCTGAAGGATGGCATAGTGGAGGGATGAGGTGATCGCATAACAAGAGTCGCCTTCAACCTTGTCTCCATGAAGCTGGTCTAGTTAAGAATAAACGTGGCCTAAGAACATGGGGGCTAGAGGATACTAAGCACCCTAGGCCAATCTGATGGCCAACGGGAAGAAAACAGACTTGACCCCATACCCGGGGAGCTCGCTAAACAAAAATTTACTAAGCCAAAGCATCAAGAACCCAGCTCACCTAACTGCCTTGCCTCTCGCGAAAGATTCATATCCCATTTGCCCATTCTGGTCGGTTTCCCACCAAGAGAAGCAGTACGCTCGCCAAAATGGCTAAACATTTTGTCTTCCACCTCAAGATCCCCACTGGAAAGATTGATATCAAAGGGATTCTCGTCTCTAAAGACCGGGAGAAGGAAATTGTTAACCACATCCTCTAAGGTGATGGTAAGTTCTCCAACAGAAAGAAGAAAGTATGAAGAGAATAGCACCAACGACGTACCAAATGCCTAAGGCCCTTAGCATCTCTGAAACCCTCAAGGTTCCTGGAAATCGTCACTTCCCTCAAGATCTCAGCGTGTTCCAAACAGCCCACAAACTTCGCATCAGCAAGCTCCTTATCTACCCAAATGGGCCAACTGGAGATCCTCCCAGGGACAAAATTAAAGAAGATGGGGACTGCCTCTTGAGATCCTCACCTAACTTGGAGGTACAAAATCTCCCTTGGGTCTGGGGCCTGAGCGAAACCAGTGGAACCCACCTGGCAAGAGAATACCCAGGCATGAGGAGACGGAGGGGCCTCACCATGAGACACCGCAAGGAAGGATAGACTGGGGGTATACTAAGGATCTTGTAAAGGGAAGGCTGGGCGTTCCATGACTCCCTATGACTCGCCCTGTATAGAATCAGAAGAATCCTCGCCCTTAGAAGGGCTAGGAGTACGCTTCCTCCTTTTTCGAGAGGAAGAGGAAGCCATCAGAGCAGCAAGTGTGCTAAGGAATAGCAAAGTTAAAGGGATAAGGAACACGAAAAAGGAAGACAAAGAAGCAGATTGACTGCAAGAGAGATAAGCTTAAAGATGGAAAGGTCAAGGAAATAAAGGAAAAAATGAGAAAAAAATTGCAATAAGAACACAAAGAGCAGTTGGAAGAAGATGATGTATGGAAAGGCGCGCTAGTTGCCAAAATTTAATTTCAAGAAGAAAGTTATTGGCAGTTATTGATGGGAGTTACAGGGAACATGAAAAGTGAGTAGGGGAAGTTTTTCACTCCAAAAAAAAATTTTAACTGCCACGTCTCTTGCAAAAGGGGGAGGCTACGAAGAGGGGAAGTGCAACGCGTAAAGAAGACCAAGATACCCAAAATCAGTAGGAAGTCAGGATCCTGAAGAAGAGAGAAGGGAACTCGAGGATGATTAGAATAGCAAAGAAGGAAGTCCTACGGAAACCAAAACTCTATATTACTCACGCGCGGGCTGTAGGCAACCCACGAGCTCGGGGGGCTAAATGTTGAGGTCTAAAAAAAACATGACATAGGGCCCAAAGAAATAGCACATTGGGTCAACCCATGGAAAGTAAAATTGAGAAAAAAAAAAGGGGTTGGGCTCACAAAAAAAGAAAAGGATGGTAGGCCCAATAGACTTGAGGCCCAGGATTCATGAAGGGGCAGGCTTAGAATCCATGAAATAAAGGGAAGAAAGAAGAGGGCTCAGCCTGCCAAGATCAGAGGACCAAGGAGAGTCCAGTAGAAATAACTGGGTCGGGATCCTAGAGACTGCCAGGGGCCTGGGATCCCTAGGGCGTGCAGCACAGCCAAAGAAGGATTAAGACAGCTCAAAAGGGGAACCAAAAGGCACAAGGAACAAAGGGCAGATATGTCCTTCTCAAGCACTCAGTGATGTAGCACATAACCAGAGGGTTTGGAGAGCAACAACTCATGAGCAAAGGGGCCGGTACCTCGGGGAACCTAGAAGGAAGAACCATAAGGGGAAGTAGCTGAAAAAACGTTGGCTCACTAGGAAAAAATGACAAAAAAGGAGGGGCGACCAAAAGACTAAGTCTGGAAAAAGGAAGATAGAGAAACCTTGGAGGAAGCGAAGTTGCAGGTCAACTCCCCGAAGACACCTTAGAATAGAAGGTCAGCAAGGGGCTTTTGGGGAAAAAGCACCAAAAGAAGAGAACTATGAGAAACAAGGAATGGGTCAGCCACCAAAGCTACTGGCACGCTACAGGCCTTGCTATCGAAGCAAAGAGAGGGAACCGGTGGTACCTCGAAGCCCTGAGGTGACGCTATAAAAGGAGGAAGCAGCAATAGTGAAAGTCATGATTCGGAAATAGTGAAATCAGAATAGAACCATAAAACTCTGTCAAAATTCTAAGAAAATAAGAATATATCTCCCGGTATCCCAGAAATAGCCACTATAGTACAATACTTGGATTCAAAAGGATTCAAACTTTGCAAGTCTTAGAGGTTCTAGATTGCCATCTAAGTCTGTAATTTTTGAGCTTATTTGGACCTTGTAGCACAATTTAGTGAGCACGTTGTAATCCATAATTAAGGAGATTAATGGAGTATTTCTTATTGATGTAAGGATCATAAACAATTATTTTTGTGTTTCTTTGTTACATTTTGTCTTCCTTTGTTGTTTTCTTGTTGTTCAATACATACATTCTCACTCGCTAGTGTATGCGTATTGCAAGAGTCTCGCCCTGTGCACCACTTGGTTTGTAAACAGCTCATTTAACTACGGTGACCAATCCCAATCCCTTCAAACTACAACAAGAGGGCCCGAGGGTCCTTGTTTAAGCTTGGGCCTGGACTATTAGGATTTATGCCCTAAAATCCAATTTATTGGCATGTCATAAATAATTAAATTGTTTAATTATATAAGACTATTTATAAATGAACTAATGGGACATTATCTTAGTCCATAAGATGCATTGTATGTGATTTATGTGATTTAGTCACAGAAGATGTAAATCACAAGTTCCCTGTAAACTCAAAATGTAGTTCATAGTCGGTGATGAAATTGGACGTTTCATCTGCGAAGACTATAACTTATCAACTAAGATGATTTGTCTTGATCATGAAAATGGAGATTTCTAGTTGGTATATTGATATGTTTTAAGAGTTAAGACATATTGAACTGGACCGCTGTGAGATTTATTATTCTCCTAACGACTGTCAAATGAATAATAAATCTCACGACTTCTATTTACATAAACTCTTAATCCTGAGAGAATAATGGACCTGATCATGAGATGTAGGTTGCTTTGATATATCAGAAGTGAGATCTATTAGTTACTGTTAAAACCACAGTATGTTGGGCAGCTACATTAGTGTTGATGGAATATATATTTTCAAGATGGAATTCATGGTCTCTTAACGGAGATACAAAATATTCCCTTGAGATAAGTTTAAAAACTTTAGTTATTCAGAGAGTTGGGTCCAACAGCTTTAGTAAGGAATTACTAAAGTATATATTTATGGAATTGGATTTCATATATATATAATGAATACTTAAAGGATTAAACCGGGTATTCAAGAATTAAGATGTAGTAATCTTCAAAGTGGCAGTCTATATTCATGACTTTGTATTACTACGAATATTTTATGAAGGGATTGCATGTATAATAAAGTCTTGGGATATAATTTATAGATAAGACCTAGAGTACAACTATATTTATATAGTGGTATTAAATATAGTTAATGGTAACTTTGGACTTGTCAAGAATTGACAGAAAAGCCCAAGGCCCATTAGAGCTAGTGTCTTATTGGTCTCTTTTGGTTCCACTCCAAGCCACACACAAGAGCCCAATTGGAATGGGCCAAAAGGCTAGCCCAATTAGATAATCAGTTATATATAAGGAGAGAAACATACAGAATTTCTAAGAGGGTTTTCATAAGACCTTTTCACAGTGTTTTTTTTTTATACAAAGAATGAAATGGTTTGTATGTGAGTGTTGGACAGTTTCCTATTCTCGGAAATTGATTGAGAGACCACACATCTTGGGCATTAAGTGGAATTGGAGTGAAGATTAAAAGTATTCCCAAGTGCTTATGATCTTCGGTTTTGAATTTCACCATACCAAGGTACGCTTTCTTATTCTCTAATTCTGAAACTTACATAGTACATGTTATCAATTACGAATGAAGTAGATCCGTTAATTTTTCGCTACGCGTGTTTTATATAAGATACAAACACGTATTTTCATGTGTTTTTCCAACAATTGGTATCAGAGCGGCCTTCAATTTTGAATTGTATAACATGTTTTATGAGTTTTGGAGTTAGGGACAATAGTTTCATGATGTTAGAAGATTAAACATATTTAATTTTCTGCATGGTTGTTAAAACTATGATCTGATGAAAACTGATTTTGATGTTATGATGTTGTTTAATTTTGAGTTTGAGTATGTTAAATTGAATTTTTAAGGCTATAGCATCAATGATATTCAGTTTTGATATCAAACTCTGTTTATCATGTTCATATGATGGTTGTTTTGTTCATGAAAACGTTAAAAAACTGTCATAGAAAAATTTTGGGAAATTCAAAATTTGCGACGCTCAATCGATCGAGCTGACAGAATTTTTCTCGATCGATCGAGGATTCGCCGAGCATCGATCGAGCTTCGTGGAATTTTTCTGTCGAGGATCAATCGAGCAGCCAGAACTTTTCTCGATCGATCAAGGTACATTCTCGATCGATCGAGAACTGGGTATTCAGAATTTTTTCTAAGTGTTTTTCACATATATAAAAAACAAGGATGTGTGTGATGAGATTACACATGGTTCTAACTAGAAGACCTAATGAGATCAATGGTATTAGTTAAATAGAACTCTTAGTCCTAAATAGTTTGGGACTTGTCTTTTAACAAACATTCTAATGAGATTGGAATTGTTGTATGATTGAAAGTCCTTAATTCATTTTAATTATAAGTTTTAATGAGATTAAAGCTTAATTAAAAGGTATATAGTTTCTAATGAGATTAGAACTATTCTTTTAGTAGATTAAGGATAGAGTTCTATAGAACTAATTTTTGATTCATTAGCGTTTAAGGAATCCTAAATAGTTTAGGACTTCCATTTTAGTTAGTGATTCTAATGAGATTAGAGTCTTCAACAAGTGCAAGGTTATTAGTTGTGATGGGATCACAATTATCTAGGAAAAACCCAAATAATGAGTAGGAGTGCTTAAATAACCCATTTGTTAAGTTTATTGTAATGTGAATAGATACCTTGTCTTGACTTCGAGTCTTGCATTCCATGCGGAGGGTATTTACTTCATGGATTACAAGGTTAAACTTCTTTGTGATTGCGCGAATGTTCGTTACGCTATAGTGATGTGACTTAGTAACATCACATTGAATTTAAACAATTAAACACATTTGATGTGTAGGGTTAAAATTGTGATTAGATCACAATGTTTTTAGGACAACCCACTTGTTTTAAAATTTCTAGTGGGAGAGAGATACAAGGGTTGGATCCCATGGCTTCCATTATCGGTTCATAGTAGTGTGGGGTAAGCACCTCGTCTTGGCGTATATGTCTCGCAATCCCAAAGGAGGGTGTTTACTTCATGGTACTACAAGATTGAACTTACCCGTTTAAAGTAGTGTGAACAAGCACCTCGTCTTGACGTATATGCCTCGCGATCCCAAAGGATGGTGTTTCGCTTCATGGTACTACAAGTTTAAACACTATAAAGGGAGATGAAATATGGCTACACATGATTCTAGATAATGGTGTACACTAGACTAAGTGCATTGTTAACCTCTTAAAGGAGCTATGTCATTATTACTTAGAGGCTAAAGGAAATGCGGCAAATTATTTTTGTTTGGTAAGAGTTACCATGATAGCATTAATAATGAGAATAATTGTTGCCTGATCATAGTGATTGGTATGACCTCGCTTCCGAGGAATATTAATTGCGGGATTAGGTTGTTGTTGCACCTAGTATAGTATGTTTTTCGGGTTTTATACTACATGGTTATGGATGCAAAATATAATGTCCCTGTAATTATGTTCATAGTCTCAAAATAAAGTTGTCATAAAATTTGTTCTCAAACTACTATTTTAATTGAATCACATTAACTAAGAAATAATTTTGGACATGTTGCTTAAAGGAGCTGAAGTACATAAATATGTTTCGATTCAGCATTGTCATGATTTCCTACCCATGATGCATTAATGGAAGATAGTTTATGATATGATCATAGTCTCCATTGAAATGCTATAATGTTTTATTGGCTTCTATCTCAATTGTACTACAACATGAGATGCAAGAGTTAGTACTAGACTTAGACTTTATATTAAGTCTAAATGAGAGTTTTGGTATGAATCATATTGAGTGCTAATAAAAGCTTAAGCAATTCCAATTCTATGTCATTTAATGAAAATATTTTATTTTTTAAAATGAGTTGGAATTCTTGGATGTTGAGATTAAATGTTAATCTCATATGGATATGATCCATAAGTCCTTGTTAGAATCATTTGATCAATTCAAATTGTTTTGAAAATGAATTTCTTTTATATTATCTGAATTGATGAGTGAGTTCTACGCAAAGGAAGACATCCTAAAAGCTAAGGCTAGGATCAATATGATTTAATTCAAATTCTTAGCCTAAATCGAAAGGTAAGGGTGGTAAGAAGAGGAATTATAATACCAAACAGTTGGGCAAGCTAGTTGCCCTAGTAGTTGCCAAAAGGAAATTAGACTCAAAAGTATGACCAAAAGGAAAGTGTTTCCGGTTATGGTAAAGCTAAGCATTGCCCATAATTATATTTCTAGATGGAAATTTACATGTTTTACTTTTTAAAGAGAAAGTTTTCATCCTTTTGCAATGAATGTTTTGGCACTTATGTCTAGATCTTATTAATCTAAATGATATTCAAGATTGGTGAAAGATGGGCTTTTAGAACCATTATTTTGTTATATTCCCAGTCTATGAATTCTATTTAGAGGATAATATGATCTAGGGCTCCTTTTGTAAAGGAATGTAGTTTCAATGATTTCTTTAAGTCAATGCATACATGAAGGAGAAATAAGACTCTTTTAGAAATAGTAAAGTACATGATAAGTATTTCCATTTGCTTATTTCTTTTGGAGATATACTTTATGTTTTACTATACATTTTCTAAAACTGATTTCAAAAGTTTGTTCCAAGGACATTTGTCAAATTATGGATTGGGTGAAAACCTAGTATATGATACTTCCACTTTTGGGGATGTCTAGCACTTGTGCCAAAAAGGAAGTCTAACAAATTGAAATCAAAAGATAGAAAAATGTGTGTTTATGTTGTATCCAAAAGGAATTGCAAAAGATTGTTTTGGTAATCATATAGAAGATAAGGTGTTTGTAAAGTAGAATTACAAAGTTTCTTGAGGATGACTATGTGAATAATCTTAAAGCAAAACGTAGAATCATTCTAGAAGGAAAATGTCAGAATTTGTTGTAGGACAACTATGAAATACATTTAGAAATGAGATGGTTGTATTAGATACATCACAAGGCATTATTCTACATATATAGCTAGTACACCGGTACAATATCGTAGTAGGAGGATTATTAAATAAATTCATACTTTGGGATAGACTTTTGAAGTAATTCCACAAGGATATGAATTTGATCCTCGGTCCTACGTAGAGGCAATAGATGATATGAATATGGATGACTGGATCAAAGTTATGTGAATAAAATTATATTCTATTTAAAGTCTAGAACTTGTAAAGGCGTCAAATGGCATTAAGCCTATTGTTCTCAAATAGGTCTACAAGAAATGAGATTGATAGATTTGAAGATGCAAACCTTCAAAGTCAAGACTAATGGTGAAAAGATTTATTCAGAAAGAAATGGTTCGATTATGAAAAGATTTTTTCACCAATAGTCAAGTTTGACACTATCTAGATTCTCTTATCCATTATATTTCATTTGGATGAAATATGGAAATGGATGTCAAGAAAGCTTCTTTTAGTAGCAATCTTGAGAAAGACATCTTTGTGATGTAATTAGACTTGTACATAACAAAGAACCAGTAGTGTTTAGTATGTAAGTTGCTTAAATTCCGTTTATGGACTAAAGCAAGCATATGAATCATAAAATATCATCTTTGATCAAGAAATCAAATTGTTTGATTTTGATCAAGTATTAAAAGGCCTTATGTGTGTAAAAGCTATATAGAATAATAAATTTTTTGATGTAAGTTGATGACATTCTAATCATTTAGAATGATGTAGAGTTATTGTCATCAATGGAGTTTTTGGTTGTCTAGTCCAGTTTGATATAAAGTACTTGGGAAAGACTAGTCACATCCTAAGAATTAAACTTTGTTAAAATTCAGAATTTAGGATGTTTGGTCTATCTCAAACTACTTAAATAGATTAAATTCTAGCCAAGTATAGCATGTAATACTTCAAGAAAGGATTCTTTCCTTTTAAGTTTGAAGCTCTTTCATATAGGACTGTGATCCTAAGACACATAAAAGGAAGAGCATATTAAGACGGTTCCTTATACTAAATCGATAGGAAGTCTTTATGCTATGCTAAATACTAGGCTAAATATCTATTTTGCGGTGGGCATAGTAAGCAAATATCAATTGAATCAAAGATCACTTAATTTAGTGGGAGTAAAGCATATACTCAAATATCTTAGGAGAATGAGGGATTATATGCTTGTCCACAGAAGTGAAGTTTTAATAGTTACTAGATGTACAAATACTGACTTGTAGTTTGATTGTGATTCATGAAGTTGGACTTCAAGATATGTGTTCATCCTAGGTGGTAAAGATACACATTAAGTGTAAATAGTATAATCTCATTAGAGAGATATGAGTACAGGAGAAATAGTAGTAGAAAAGATAATTTATGCATCAAATCTATCTAAAACTTGTTTTCAAACCTTGCCTTAGAGTGATTATGAATTACTCTAAAGGGAAATAAGGGTCGGATATATGATAAATTGTCTTTGAGGGCAAGTGGGAGATTGTCGGTGTTTATGCCCTAAAATCCAATTTATTTGCATGTCATAAATAATTAAATTGTTTAATTATATGAGACTATTTATAAATGAACTGATGGGACATTATCATAGTGCATGAGACGCATTGTATGTGATTTATGGGATTTAGTCACAGAAGATGTAAATCACAAGTTCTTTGTAAACTCAAAATGTAGTCCGTAGTCGGTGATGAAATTGGACGTTTCATCTGCGAAGACTATAACATATCAACTAAGATGATTTGTCTTGATCATGGAAGTGGAGACTTCTAGTTGGTATGTTGATATTTTTTAAGAGTTAAGACATATTGAACTTGACCGCTGTGAGATTTATTATTCTTATAACGACTATCAAATGAATAATAAATCTCACGACTTCTATTTACATCAACTCTAAATCCTGAGAGAATAATGGACCTGATCATAAGATGTAGGTTGCTTTGATATATCAGGAGTGAGATTTATTAGTTACGGTCAAAACCTCAGTATGTTGGGCAGCCGCATTTAGTGTTGATGGAACATATATTTTCAAGATGGAATTCATAATCTCTTAACGGAGATATAAAATATTTCCTTGAGATAAGTTTAATGGGTTTGGTTATTCAGCGTGTTGGGCCCAACCACTTTAGTAAGGAGTTACTAAAGTATATATTTATGAAATTGGATTTCATAAATATATGACGAATAACATAAAGGATTAAACCGGGTACTCAAGGATTAAGATGTAGTAATCTTCAAAGTAGCAGTCTATATTCATGACTTTGTATTACTACGAATATTTTAATGAAGGGGTTGCATGTATAATAAAGTCTTGGTATATAATTTATAGATAAAGCCTAGAGTGCAACTATATTTATATAGTGGTATTAAATATAGTTAATGGTAACTTTGAACTTGTCAAGAGTTGATGGAAAAGCCCAAGGCCCATTGGAGCTAGTGTCTTATTGGTCCCTTTTTGTCCCTCTCCAAGCCACATACTAAAGCCCAATTGGAAAGGCCCAATAGGCCAGCCCAATTAGATAATCAATTAGTTATAAAGGGAGAAACATACAGAATTTTTATTAGTGATATAAGAAACGGTGTGTATGTGAGAGTGAGACACGCTTTCATTCTCCCTTTGAAAACTGATTGAGAGACCACACATCTTAGGCGTAAAGTGGAATTGGAGTGAAGATTAAAAGTATTCCCGAGTACTTCAATCTTTAGTTTTGAATTTCACCACACCAAGGTACGCTATCTTGTTCTTAATTTCTGAAATTTACATAGTGCACGTTATCAATCATGAATGAAATAGATCCTTGTTTGTTGCTTCCGCTATGTGTTTTATATGAGATACAAAACTAGTTTTTCCTTCAAAGAGTTGGGCCCAACCACTTTAGTAAGGAGTTACTAAGTATATATTTATGGAATTGGATTTCATAAATATATAATGAATCACTTCAAGGATTAAACCGGGTACTCAAAGATTAAGATGTAGTAATCTACAAAGTGGCAGTCTATATTCATGACTTTGTATTACTACGAATATTTTATGAAAGGGTTGCATGTATAATAAAGTCTTGGGATATAATTTATAGATAAGGCCTAGAGTGCAACTATATTTATATAGTGGTATTAAATATAGATAATGGTAACTTTGGACTTGTCAAGAGTTGACAGAAAAACCCAAGGCCCATTGGAGCTAGTGTCTTATTGGTCCCTTTTGGTCCCACTCCAAGCCCCACACAAGGGCCCAATTGGAATGGCCCAAAAATCTAGCCCAATTAGATTACCCAATTGGATTTCATAAGACCTTTTCATAGTGTTTTTTTTATACAAAGAATGAAATGGTTTGTATGTGAGTGTTGGACACTCTCTTATTCTCTCATTGAAAATTGAGTGAGAGACCACACATCTTGGGCATTAAGTGGAATTGGAGTGAAGATTAAAAGTATTCTTAAGTGCTTCTGATCTTTGGTTTTGAATTTCACCGCACTAAAGTACGCTTTCTTATTCTCTAATTCTGACACTTAAATAGTACATGTTATCAATTGTGAATGAAGTAGATCCGTAAATTTTTCGCTGCGCATGTTTTATATAAGATACAAACACGTATTTTCATGTGTTTTTCCAACATGGACATCATCCAAAAAGTGACCCTCACAACATATATTTATGAAATCTAATTTTATAAATATATACTTTAGTAACTTCTTACCAAAGTGGTTAGGCCCTTCTCTCTGAATAACTGAACCTATTAAACTTATCTCAAGGGATATTTTATATCTCCGTTAAGAGACTATGAATTCCATCTTGAGAATATATGGTCCATCAACATTAAATGTGGCTGCCCAACATACTGAGGTTTTGACCGTTAACTTAGATCTCACTCTTGATATATCAAAGCAACCTACATTTCATGATCAGGTCCATTATCCTCTCAGGATTAAGAGTTCATGTAAATAGAAGTCATGAGATTTATTATTCATTTGACAGTCGTTAGGAGAATAATAAATCTCACAGCGGTTCAGTTCAATATGTCTTAACTCTTAAAACATATAAACTAAAAGTCTACACTTCCATGATCAAGACAAATCATCTTAGTTGATATGTTATAGTCTTTGCAGATGAAATGCCCAATTTCATCACTGACTACGAACTATAATTCTGAGTTTACAAAGAACTTGTGATTTATATCTTCTGTGACTTTTCACATAAATCACATACTATGCATCTCATGGACTATATGATAATGTCACATATTCATGTTACCCTTATTTTAGATAATAATAAAACAACTTTATCAATCACTAGCTTTTGAGCACGCGCGTGGCTCTTCTATTTTTTGAGTAAGGGTTAATTTAGAGCATTTATTATAATTTGGAATTACTACATTTTTCAATCACAAAAAAAAAAAAAAAAAAACCTAGGGGTGTGATGAAAAATTATTATACCACACATAATACTATCACACCCTAGGTTTTTTTTTTTATGATTGAAAAATGTAGTAATCCAAAACAATAGTCGGCTAGATCCAATAGAGATACACGTACTGTTGGAGCTTTAAACCAAAACAAATTTCTACTCCTATTCCAAGTAGAATTCCAAATTAAGTAGGAAATAAGGTTTGTATGTTGTTAATAAAGTTTGGTTTTTATATTCCAATTTCAAAAGATAGTAACCAAAGGAATAAAATTCTTTTCTCATCCAAATCCAATAAGGAGTGGAACTCCTTAATTCAAGCCATATGTCTACAGATAATTCATAGAAGAATTGGGTCACATTATTATAATTATTGCTAAGGTCTACATATCATATACAACATCTGAACTACACAATCAACAACTCAGTTATTTAGTTGAAAATTTTCAATAATAAATAATAATAGAAGAGAAATCTTAAAATAAAAAAAATAAAAAGAGAAAACGATCGTACCTACCTTTTGGCCACCAAATTTTTATCCCTTCTTGCTGGGGCAACACAAAATAATTATATTAGATTCAATAAAAAAAAAAAAAAAAAGATAGAGAGAAACATGGGACTTACAGTGTTTGCAGTTCAACCCCATTGGAGAGATATGCATAAACTGGATTCTCCTATCTTTGAATTGCATAAGCAAGGCCTGATTTGCCTACACCTACATCACACCCAACTATTTTGTATTTATATAGTCTTTCACGGAAACTAAACCCAAAAAATAAAATAAAAATGCATAAATCAACATCAAAAGAGAAATTGTTATTAGAAGCTATGTAATAAACAAAGAGAAGTGTTACTGTGTTAAGGGTCCACTTCTCCTCATAATGGCATAGAGAGAGGGAGAAGAACTTGCACAAAGAGGGAGATAGGGAGAAGAAAGAAGCGGTTTTCATGTTTTGGAAAGACATATGTAACGTTCAAAATTTGTAACTACCCAAAGACTCTTTTAATTTAGAGAGCAAATCTACTTTTTTTAAAATTCT
Source organism: Castanea sativa (assembly GCF_040712315.1). Lineage (NCBI taxonomy): Eukaryota > Viridiplantae > Streptophyta > Magnoliopsida > Fagales > Fagaceae > Castanea > Castanea sativa. The sequence goes on from NC_134020.1 coordinate 6,334,917, forward strand.
TTAGTGGTCCAATTTAGTAGAAAAAAAAATTTTATTTGATTATTTTATATTTATATATAATTTTTATTTTAAAAATCTAATTTATAAGTGAATAAATCAATTTAAAAATTAATAGGAGAGTAGTCCTATTTTTTAGGCAATGTTTTAGTGGGAGTTAAAGTTACATTTTTACCGGATTGTCCTTTAGTTTTGTCTCTACTTAAACATAGGACTGTATGTTGGAAAACTCTAGTTTTGTATCTCATACAAAACACACAGCGGAAGCAACAAACAAGGATCTATTCCATTCATGATTGATAACGTGCACTATGTAAATTTCAGAATTTAAGAACAAGATAGCGTACCTTGGTGTGGAGAAATTTAAAACAGAGATTAGAAGCACTTGAGAACACTTTTAATTTTCACTCCAATTCCACTTTACGCCCAAGATGTGTGGTCTCTCAATCAGTTTTCAAAGGGAGAATGAAAGTGTGTCTCACTTTCACATACACACCGTTTCTTATATCCTTTAGAATAATAAAAAATTCTATATGTTTCTCCCTTTATAACTAACTAATTATCTAATTGGGCTGGCCTATTGGGCCTTTCCAATTGGGCTTTAGTGTGTGGCTTGGAGTGGGACCAAAAGGGACCAATAAGACACTAGCTCCAATGGGCCTTGGGCTTTTTCATCAACTCTTGACAAGTCCAAAGTTACCATTAATTATATTTAATACCACTATATAAATATAATTGCACTCTAGGCCTTATTAATAAATTATATCCCCAAGACTTTATTGTACATGCAACCCCTTCATAAAATATTCGTAGTAACACAAAGTCATAAATGTAGACTGCCACTTTGAAAATTACTACATCTTAATCCTTGAGTACCCGGTTTAATCCATTAAGATTATTCATCATATATTTATGAAATTTAATTTCATAAATATATACTTTAGTAACTTCTTACTAAAGTGGTTAGGCCTAACACTCTGAATAATCAAAACCATTAAACTTATCTCAAGGGAATATTTTATATCTCCGTTAAGAGATTATGAATTCCATCTTGAGAATATATGTTCCATCAACACTAAATGTGGCTGCCCAACATACTGAGATTTTGACCGTTACTTTAGGTCTCACTTCTAATATATCAAAGTAACCTACATCTCATGATCAGGTCCATTATTCTCTCCAGATTAAGAGTTCATGCAAATAGAAGTCGTGAGATTTATTATTCATTTGACTGTCGTTAAGAGAATAATAAATCTCACAGCGGCCCAGTTCAATATGTCTTAACTCTTAAAAATATCAACATATCAACTAGAAGTCTCTACTTCCATGATCAAGACAAATCATCTTAGTTGATACGTTATAGTCTTCGCAGATAAAATGCCCAATTTCATCACTGACTATGAACTATAAATTCTAAGATTACAAAGAACTTGTGATTTATATCTTCTGTGACTAAATCACATAAATCACATACTATGCATCTCATGGACTATATGATAATGTCCAAATATTCATGTTACCACCATTTTAGATAATAATAAAAAAACTTTATTAAACACAACATTAAGTCATACAAAATGTCATACATAGCATCATACAATAGGATTTAAGGGCACAAATCCTAACAATCTCCCACTTGCCCTAAAGATTATTGTGCACTAATCTAACTCCCATTGCTTCCAAATGTGACTCGAAAGTCCTTTGAGGCAAGGTTTTGGTAAAAGGATCTACTAGATTATTTGCACTTTCAATCTTTGCTACCACAACATCTTCACGAGCAACAATGTCTCGAACGATGTGGTATTTCCTCTCAATGTGCTTTCCCTTCTTTTGATTCCTTGGATCTTTGGATTGTTCAACCGCATCACAAGTAGCAAGGTACTCAGCTTCCATGGTGGGGTCCGCAATACAAGATTGCTTAACACTCCTCCAACTTATGGCTCCATCTCCCAAGGTGAAAACACATCCTGAAGTGGATTTTTTGAAATCTAGATCCGATTGAAAATTTGAATCTGTATAGCCAATGGGAATCAAATCCTCACATCGGTAAACAAGCATATAATCTCACGTTCTCCTAAGATACTTGAGAATATGCTTTATAGCTTGCCAATATTTTGGTCCTGGATTTGATTGATATCGGCTGACCATACCAATTGAATAACAGATATCTGGTCTAGTACAAAGCATGGCATACATGAGATTTCCCACTGCAGAAGCATAAGGAACTTTTCTCATCATATTTTCTTCCTCTTGAGTCTTAGGCCTTTGTTCATCAGACAGAGGAACTCCATGTCTAAAAGGAAGCAATCCTTTCTTGGAGTTTTGCATGCTAAACCGTTCTAGGACCTTATCTATATATCCAGCTTGTGATAAGCCTAACATCTTATTCTTGCGATCTCGCGAAAGCTTGATACCTAGAATAAAGTTAGCCTCACCCAAGTCCTTCATATCAAATTGGCTTGACAACCAAACTTTAACTGATGACATTACCCCCACATCATTCCCAATGAGTAGAATATCATCAACATAAACCACTAGGAACATTACTACTTTGTCTCGATGTCTTTTGTACACACATGGTTCATCGAGATTTTGTTCAAAACCAAATGACTTGATTGCTTGATCAAATCTGATGTTCCATGACTTAGATGCTTGCTTAAGTCCATAAATGGACCTTTTCAACTTGCATACCATATGCTCTTGGTTCTTTGCTATAAAACCTTCCAGTTGCAACATGTATATTTCTTCTTCAAGATTGCCATTAAGAAATGCAGTCTTGACATCCATTTGCCAAATCTCATAATCATAATGAGCGGCAATGGATAAGAGAATTCTGATAGACTTAAGCATGGCTCTTGGCGAAAAAGTTTCATCATAATCAATACCTTCTTTTTGTGTATACTCTTTCACCACTAGTCTTGTTTTAAAGGTTTCAACCTTTCCATCTATTCCTCTCTTCTTCTTGTAAATCCATTTGCAACCAACAGGTTGAATGCCGTTAGGCGCCTTTACAAGATCCCATACATGATTGGAATACATAGAATCCAATTCAAATTTCATAGCTTGGATCCAATGATGTGCATCTATATCATTTATTGCTTGGTCATAAGTGTAAGGATTCAATTCAGCCTCTTTTGAGATAGCTTCATAAGTTTCCCCCAAACCTATAAATCTTATAGGAGGCCGAACAATTCTCCCATTACGACGAGGTACCTGAGTACTAGACATTTCATGGGTAGTATCTTATGGTGTATCTAATACAGCCACATCATCCCTAGTTTCATCCATTGGTTGTTCAACTACAGGTTCATTCATTTCAGCCAAGACAACTCTACTTCTAGGCGTAAAATTATTCATAGTCATTTTCCAAGAATTTGGCATTTGTGCTAACAAACACTTTATTATCCTTATGACCATAGAATAAACCTCCAACTCTTCCTTTTGGATACCCTACAAAAAATACCACTTCTTTTTTAGACTGTAACTTGTTTGACTTTCCTTTCAACACATGTGCTGTACAACCCCAAATGTGGAGATGTCTCATACTAGGCTTACGCCCATTCCATAACTCTACAGGTGTTTTAGGAATAGACTTCAAAGGTACTAAATTCAGAAGATACAATGCAGTATTTAAGGCATATCCCAAAAAAGAAATTGGTAGAGTCGAATAACTCAACATGGACCTAACCATATCTAAAAGAGTCCTATTCCTTCTTTCTACTACACCATTTTGTTGTGGAGTTCCAGGTGCAGTCAACTGGGATATAATCCCATTTTCAGTCAAGTAATCCTTGAAGTCACCAAGAAGGTATTCGCCACCTCGATCAGATCGAATGGCCTTTATGTGTTTACCCTATTGATTTTCAACTTCAGCCCTAAACTCTTTGAACTTTTCAAAGGCTTCGGACTTCCGTTTCATTAGGTACACATAACCAAATCTAGAGTAATCATCAGTGAAAGTAATGAAATACTCATAGCCACCTCTTGCTTGGATTGACATAGGACCACAGACATGAATGTACTAGTTCTAGCAAATCTTGGGCTCTTCTACCCTTTGCATTAAAAGGCCGTTTGATCATTTTACCTTCCAAACAGGATTCGCAAATTGAAAAACCATCAAATTCCATGGGCTGTAAAGGTCCATCTTTGATTAGTCTTTGAATTCTACTTGAATTTATATGACCCAAACGCAAGTGCCATAGATATGCATCACTAGTAGAAGGAAACTTTCTCTTTAATGATTTTACATGAGAGCTACTATCTAATTCAGAATTGTATAATTCATGCTTGTTAGGAGTTAAAATATAAAGACCATCCACAATATTGCCAGAACAGATAAACATTTTATCCTTCTTTATTACAACATTGTCTTTCTAGATAACACAATATCCACGTTTACCTAAATAAGTTGCAGAAATTAAATTCCTATGAACATTAGGTACATACAAACAGTCTTCTAATATTAAAACTCTAGACTTAAAACATAAATTAAACACTCCAACAGCTTCAACCGGAATCTTGCTCCCATCAGCCAAAGTAAGAAATAGTTCCCCTTCATTCAACTTTCTGGTCTCCTGGAACCCCTGCAAAGAATTGTAGATATGATTAGTACAACCTAAATCCACACACCAGAAATCCGTTGGATTCTATACCAAACATATTTCAAGAAGAAATGAACTTTTCATACCCTTATTCTTGGCAGCCTTGAATGTTGGACAATTCCTCTTCCAATGTCCTTTCTCACCACAATGGAAACACTTTCCTTTGGTTTTCTTTCCTTTGTTGGCAACCTCTAAGGCAATTTGTTTACCATCTTTCTTAGTGAAGTCCTTCTTCTTCTTCTTACCCTTGCCTTTCGACTTAGGTTGAGAAGTAGAAGCTTCACTAACATTGGCTTCAACACTAGAATTACCAAGGATGCCTTCCGCTGCCATTAACTCATTCATTAATTTAGACAAAGAATAAATCTTTTTGTTCATTTTATAATTAAGTCTGAATTCCTTGAATGATTCTGGTAGTGACTGAAGTATCATATCCACTTGGGATTTTCCATCAATATCGGCACATAAAATAATATATGCATCGACAACCCAATCCATATCTATAATTCCTTGGTAGCAAGTTTATTATAAAAGTTAACATGCACTATGTAAGTTTCAGAATTTGAGAACAAGAGATTGTACCTCGGAACGACGAATTTCAAAAAAAAGATCAGAAGCGCTTGTGAATACTTTCAATCTTCACTCCAATTCCACTAACGCCCAAGATGTGTGGTCTCTCAATCAATTCTAAAAGGAGAATGTCAAAAGTGTCTAACTTTTTTTTTTACACCACTTCGCTATAGTGTTCTTCCTTGATTCTCTACAGAAAATTCTTTATGTTTCTCCCTTTGTGTCTAACCGATTATCTAATTGGGCTGGCCTTTTGGGCCTTTTCAATTGGGCTTAAGTGTGTGGCTTGGAGTGGGACCAAAAGGGACCAATAAGGCACTAGCTCCAATGGGTCTTGGGCTTTTTTGTCAACTCTTGACAAGTCCAAAGTTACCATTAACTATATTTAATACTACTATATAAATATAGTTGCACTCTAGGACTTATCTAAAAATTATATCCCAAGACTTTATTGTACATGCAACCCCTTCATAAAATATTCGTAGTAATACAAAGTCATGAAAGAAGACTGTCACTTTGTAGATTACTACATCTTAATTCCTTGAGTACCCGGTTTAATCATTTAAAATTATTCATTATATATATTTATGAAATCCAATTCCATAAATATATATACTTTAGTAACTCCTTACTAAAGTGGTTAGGCCTAACTCTCTGAATAACAAACCCATTAAACTTATCTCAAGAGAATATTTTGTGTCTCCGTTAAGAGACTATGAATTCCATCTTGAGAATATATGTTTCATCAACATTAAATGTGGTTGTCCAACATACTGAGGTTTTGACCGTTACTCTAGATCTCACTCTTGATATATCAAAGTAACCTACACCTCATGATCAAGTCCATTATTCTCTCAGGATTAAGAGTTCATGCAAATATAAGTTATGAGTTTATTATTTTTTTGACAGTCATTGGAAGAATAATAAATCTTACACGGTCCAGTTCAATATGTTTGAACTCTTAAAACATATCAACATACCAACTAGAAATCTCCATTTCCATGATCAAGACATATCATCTTAGTTGATATGTTATAGTCTTCGCAGATGAAATGCCCAATTTTCATCATTGACTACGAACTACATTTTGAGTTTACAAGGAACTTGTGATTTACATCTTCTGTGACTAAATCACATACAATGCATCTCATGGACTATATGATAATGTCTCAATATTCATGTTACCATTAGTTCTAGATAATAATATAACAACTTTATTAAACACAACATTAAGTCATACATAATGTCATAAATAATAACATACATAGTATTATATAGTAGGATTTAAGGGCACTAATCCTAACAATCTTCCACTTGCCCTAAAGACTATTGTGCATAAATCTAACTCCCATCTCCTCCAAATGTGACTCGAAAGTCCTTTAGGGCAAGGTTTTGGTAAAGGGATCCCCTAGATTCTTTGCACCATCAATCTTTGCTACAACCATATCTCCACGAGCAACAATGTCTCGAATGATGTGATACTTTCTCTCAATGTGCTTTCCTTTCTTCTGATTCCTTGGATCTTTGGATTGTGCAACCACTCCACTATTGTCGCAGAACAATGTAATGGAAACTTGCTCAATTCTCATAACACCAAGATCAGAAAGGAATTTCTTGAGCCAAATAGCCTCCTTTGCTGCCTCATAAGCAGCAACATATTCGGCTTCCATGGTAGAGTCAACAATACAAGATTGCTTAACACTCGTCCAACTTATGGCTCCACCTCCCAAGGTGAAAACACTGCCCGACGTGGATTTTCTGAAATCTAGATCCGACTGAAAATCTAAACTGTAAAGCCAATGGGAATCAAATCCTCACAACGGTAAATTAGCATATAATCTCTCGTTCTCTGTAGATACTTGAGAATATGCTTTACAGCTTGCCAATGTTTTGGTCCTGGATTTGATTGATATCAGCTGACTATGCCAACTGAATAACAAATATCTAGTCTAGTACAAAGCATGGAATACATGAGACTTCCCACTACCGAAGCATAAGGAACTTGTCTCATCATATTTTCTTCCTCTTGAGTCTTAGGCCTTTGGTCACCAGACAGAGGAACTCCATGTCTAAAAGGAAGCAATCCTTTCTTGGAGTTTTGCATGCTAACTGTTCTAGAACCTTATCTATATATCCAGCTTGTGACAAACCCAACATCCTATTCTTTCGATCTCGCCAAAGCTTGATCCCTAGAATATAGTTAGCTTCGCCCAAGTCCTTCATATCAAATTGGCTTGACAACCAAACTTTAACCGATGACATTACTCCTACATCATTTCCAATGAGTAGAATGTCATCTACATAAAGCACTAGGAACATTACAACTTTATCTTGATGTCTTTTTATACACACATGGTTCATCAAGATTTTGTTCAAAACCAAATGATTTGATTGCCTGATCAAATTTGATGTTCCATGACCTAGATGCTTGTTTAAGTCCATAAATGGACCTTTTCAACTTGCATCCCATATGCTCTTGGTTCTTTGCTATGAAACCTTCTGGTTGCAACATGTAGATTTCTTCTTCAAGATTGCCATTAAGAAATGCAGTCTTGACATCCATTTGCCAAATCTCATAATCATAATGAGCAGCAATGGATAAGAGAATTCTGATAGACTTAAGCATGGCTACTGGCGAAAAAGTTTCATCATAGTCAATGCCTTCTTTTTGTGTATACCCTTTCGCCACTAGTCTTACTTTAAAGGTTTCAACCTTTCCATCTATCACTCTCTTCTTCTTGTAAACCCATTTGCAACCAACAGGTTCAATGCCGTTAGGTGCCTCTACAAGATCCCAAACATGATTGGAATACATAGAATCCAATTCAGATTTCATAGCTTGGACCCAATGATGTGCATCTATATCATTTATTGCCTCTTCATAAGTGTAGGGATCCGATTTAGCCTCTTCAGAGATAGCTTCATAAGTTTCTCCCAAACCTATAAATCTCACAGGAGGCCGAACAATTCTCCCACTACGACGAGGCACCTGTGTACTAGACATCTCATGAGTAATATCTTGTGGTGTAATACAACCACATCATCCCTAGTTTCATCCATTGGTTGTTCAACTACAGTTTCATCTATTTCACCCAAAACAACTCTACTCTTAGGATTAAAACTATTCACATAATCATCTTCCAAAAATTTGGCATGAGTGGTAACAAACACTTTGTTATCCTTATGATTATAGAATAAATAACCCTTGGTTTCCTTTGAATACCCTAAAAACATGCACACTTCCGTTTTAGATTCCAACTTATCAGACTTCCCTTTCAACACATGTGCTGGACATCCCTAAATGTGGAGATACTTCATACTAGGCTTGCGCCCACTTCACAATTCCTTAGGTGTGTTAGGAACAGATTTTGATGGAACTAAATTCAAAATATGCATAGCAGTTTTTAGTGCATATCCCCAAAAGGAAATCGGTAAAGTTGAATAACTCATCATGGACCTAACTATTTCCAAAAGAGTCCTATTCCTTCTCTCCGCTACACCATTTTGTTGAGAAGTTCCAGGTGCAGTCAATTGGGATACAATCCCATTAAGAATTAGGTAATCCTTGAAATCCCTAAGAAGGTATTCGCCACCTCAATCAGATGGAATGGCATTTATGCATTTGCCTAATTGACTCTCAACTTCAGCCCTGAACTCTTTGAACTTTTCAAAGGCTTCGGACTTCTGTCTCATTAGGTACACATAACCATATCTTGAATAATCATCCGTGAAAGTGATGAAATACTCATAACCTCCTTTTTCTTGGGTTGACATAGGACCACATACATCTGTATGAACTAAGTCAAGCAACTCTTAGGCTCTTCTACCTTTTGCATTAAAAGGTCGTTTGGTCATTTTACCTTCCAAACAAGATTCATAAACTGGAAATTCATCAAAGTCCATAGGCTTTAAGAGTCCATCTTTGATCAATCTTTGAATCCTATTTGAATTAATATGACCTAAATGCAAGTGCCAAAGATATGCATAACTAGAAGGAAACTTTCTCTTCAATGATTTTACATGAGAGCTATCATCTAATTCAGAATTATGTAATTCATGCTTATCAGAAGTTAACATATAAAGACCATCCACAATATTGCCAGAACAGATAAACATTTTATCCTTCTTTATTATAACATTGTCTTTTAGGATAATACAATACCCATGTTTACCCAAATAAGTTGCAGAAATCAAATTCCTACGAACATTAGGTACAAACAGACAGTCTTCCAATATTAAAACCCTAGAACTGAAACACAAATTAAGCACTCCAACAGATACAACTGGAACTCTACTCCCATTCGTTAAGGTAAGAAACAATTCTCCTTCATTCAGCTTTTTGGTCTCCTGAAACCCCTGCAAAGAATTGCAGATATGATTAGTACAACTTGAATCCACACACCAGGAATCCGTGGGATTTTGTACCAAACATATTTCAAGAAGAAAGGAAGTTTTCATACCCTTGTTCTTGGCAGTCTTAAACTTTGGACAATTTCTCTTCCAATGTCCTTTCTCACCACAATGGAAACACTTTCTTTTGAGCTTCTTTCCTTTATCAGCAACTCTTAAAGCAATTTATTTACCCTCTTGTTTAGTGAAGTCCTTCTTCATCTTCTTCTTACCCTTGCCTTTCGACTTGGGTTGAGAAGTAGAAGCTTCACCCACATTGGCTTCTACACTAGAAGTACCAAGGATGCCTTCCGCCGCCACTAACTCATTCATTAATTCAGATAAGGAATAAATCTTTTTGTTCATATTGTAATTGAGTTTGAATTTCTTGAATGATTCCGGTAGTGACTAGAGTATCATATCCACTTGAGATTCTCCATCAATGTCGGCACCTAAAACCTCTAAAGTATTCAGATTAGAGATCATTGTAAGACAATGCTCTCTCACTGAACTACCTTCAGCCATTTTGGTATTATAAATTTGCCTTATGATTTCTTGCCTTGCTGAACGGCCTTACTTACCAAACATCTCCTTCAAACTATGCATAATGTCTGAAGCTAGTTCTACATCCTGCATTTGATGTTGTAGAACATTTGAGATAGATGCTAGGATACAGCACTTGGCCATTTCATTAGATTTCTACCAACAATTATATCGTTGTTTTTCCTCAGAAGGAGCATCTAATGAAGGAAAGCTAGGACATGGTTGAGTAAGCACATACTTGTGCTCTTCAGCAGTTAAAACAATGTTCAAATTTCTTTTCCAATCAACATAGTTGGATCCAGTCAGTTTGTTTTGATTAAGAATAGAAACAAGTGGGCTAAATGATGCCATGTTCAAATCTGAAAATAATAAACATGAATACAATAAGTAAACTGGACATTATCAATTTAGCATATAAGCATATAATATGGAACCTTAATAAAACCATAAAATAATATATGCATCGACAACCTTATCCATGTCTATAATTCCTTGGTAGCAAGTTTATTATAAAAGTTAACATGCACTATGTAAGTTTCAGAATTTGAGAACAAGAGAGTGTACCTTGGAGCGGTGAATTTCAAAACCAAAGATCAGAAGCACTTGGGAATACTTTCAATCTTCACTCCAATTGCACTAACGCCCAAGATGTGTGTTCTCTCAATCAGTTCCAAAAGGAGAATGTCAAAAGTGTCTAACTTTTTTTTTTTACACCACTTCGCTATAGTGTTCTTCTTTGATTCTCTACAGAACATTTTGTATGTTTCTCCCTTTGTGTCTAATCGATTATCTAATTGGGCTGGCCTTTTGGGTCTTTCCAATTGGGCTTAAGTGTGTGGCTTGGAGTGGGACCAAAAGGGACCAATAAGACACTAGCTCCAATGGGCCTTGAGCTTTTCTGTCAACTCTTGACAAGTCCAAAGTTACCATTAACTATATTTAATACCACTATATAAATCTAGTTGCACTCTAGGCCTTATCTATAAATTATATCCCAAGACTTTATTGTACATGTAGCCCCTTCATAAAATATTCGTAGTAATACAAAGTCGTGAGTTTTTTATTCGTTTGACAGTCGTTGGAAGAATAATAAATCTCACACGGTCCAGTTCAATATGTTTTAACTCTTAAAACATATCAACATACCAACTAGAAATCTCCATTACCATGATCAAGACAAATCATCTTAGTTGATATGTTATAGTCTTCGCAGATGAAATACCCAATTTTCATCACCGACTACGAACTACATTTTGAGTTTACAAGGAACTTGTGATTTACATCTTCTGTGACTAAATCACATAAATCACGTACAATGCATCTCATGGACTATATGATAATGTCCCAATATTCATGTTACCATTATTTTTAGATAATAATAAAACAACTTTATTAAACACAACATTAAGTCATACATAATGTCATAAATAAGAACATACATAGCATCATAAAATAGGATTTAAGGGCACTAATCCTAACAATTAGTTCTATCATGATAACTCTTATCAAACACTAATAATATGCCATTTTACATTTAGCCTCTAAGTAATAATAGTAAGAACTCAGCATAGAGGATACTATAATACTTGGTCTAGTGTATACCATTGTCTAGAACCATGTGTAGCCACATTTTATCCCTTAACAGGCTTATTTTGTAGTACCATGATAAAAACACCCTCCGCATGGAATGCTAAGCTCGAAGCTAAGACAAGGTGTTTATCAAACCACTATAAACCAGGAAATTCAATCTTGTAGGACCATGAAATAAATACTCTCCACATGGAATGCTAAGCTCGAGGCAAAGACAAAGTATATATTTCACACTACTATGAATCAACAATGGAGGCCGTGAGATCCAACCCTTGTATCTCTCTCCCACTAGATATTTTAAATTAAAGCTTTTTTATTTTATTTTTTTATTTTTTATTTTAAGATCAAGAACCATAATAATGCTAGACACTTTGAAAACATAATCCTAATCTCATTAGGAATAAATTTCATAATCCTAGCATTAATATATATATATATATAACATAATAAAAACCCATATTACATTTAAAAATCCATATTACATTATATATAATATAATATATGGATTTAATATATGTAATATATAATTATTACATTATATATTATTATTATATGTAACCTACCATACAGATGATACATGTAAATGGAAACTTTTATATTAATGCATGCATGACAATTGAATGTTTCAATAGCCAAGCCATGCAATAAATTCAAGCCATGAAATCCATGCATTAAGTCCAAGCCATGCAACAAAAAAACAAGCCATGCATTAAACTCCAAGCCAAACAGTGCAATGACCATCCAAAGTTATTTGACAGTTGCATAACTTCAATTCAATAACTACCATGAATAAATGCAATCCGTACAAACTTGGTGAAATAGCAATCAATGCAACAACACAAGTTTTCAATGCATTAAACCAAAACTTCCAGTGGTTTGACATGGATCCAATTAAGACACGGCCCACATGAATAACTACTCTTCAAGGGCAGTTATTATCAAAAGACTACTTTTGTTAATATACGGCTCCTCTTCATTATATCCATATGATGCAGAAAATTGAAACACAAAGATAACGGTTTTCTTAAATTCTAAAATTCAATTACACACTATACAATCATGATATGAAAACCTGGTTCTGATACCAATTGTTGGAAAAATCTGGTTTTGTATCTCATACAAAACACACAGCGGAAGCAACAAACAATGATTTATTTCATTCATGATTGATAACGTGCACTATGTAAATTTAAGAACAAAATAGCGTACCTTGTTTTGGAAAAATTCAAAACAAATATTAGAAGCACTTGAGAACACTTTTAATCTTCACTCCAATTCCACTTTACGCCCAAGATGTGTGGTCTCTCAATCAGTTTTCAAAGGGAGAATGAAAGTGTGTCTCACTCTCACATACACACCGTTTCTTATATCCTTTAGAATAATAAAAATATTTGTATGTTTCTCCCTTTATAACTAACTAATTATCTAATTGGGCTGACCTATTGGGCCTTTCCAATTGGGCTTTAGTGTGTGGCTTGGAGTGGGACCAAAAGGGACCAATAAGACACTAGCTCCAATGGGCCTTGGGCTTTTCCGTCAACTCTTGACGAGTCCAAAGTTACCATTAATTATATTAATACCACTATATAAATATAATTGCACTCTGAGCCTTATTAATAAATTATATCCCCAAGACTTTATTGTACATGCAACCCCTTCATAAAATATTCGTAGTAACACAAAGTCATAAATGTAGACTGCCACTTTGTAAATTACTACATCTTAATTCTTGAGTACCCGGTTTAATCCTTTAAGATTATTCATCATATATTTATGAAATCTAATTTCATAAATATATACTTTAGTAACTTCTTACTAAAGTGGTTAGGCCTAACACTCTAAATAACCAAAACCATTAAACTTATCTCAAGGGAATATTTTATATCTCCGTTAAGAGATTATGAATTCCATCTTGAGAATATATGTTCCATTAACACTAAATGTGGCTGCCCAACATACTGAGGTTTTGATCGTTACTTCAGATCTCACTCCTAATATATCAAAGCAACTTACATCTCATGATCAGGTTCATTATTCTCTCAGGATTAAGAGTTCATGCAAATAGAAGTCATGAGATTTATTATTCATTTGACAGTCGTTAGGAGAATAATAAATCTCACAGCGGCCCAGTTCAATATGTCTTAACTCTTAAAACATATCAACTAGAAGTCTCCACTTCCATGATCAAGACAAATCATCTTAGTTGATACGTTATAGTCTTCGCAGATGAAATGCCCAATTTCATCATCGACTACGAACTATAAATTCTGAGTTTACAAAGAACTTGTGACTTATATCTTCTGTGGCTAAATCACATAAATCACATATTATGCATCTCATGGACTATATGATAATGTCTAAATATTCATGTTATCATTATTTTAGATAATAATAAAACAACTTTATTAAACACAACATTAAGTCATACAAAATGTCATACATAGCATCATACAATAGGATTTAAGGGAACAAATCCTAACACTGTAGGGGCATTTTTGAACTTAAAAATAAGGAATCCAAATAGGTGAAGCCCCTTAAATAGTAGTATAGATAATATTAAGTCATACATCATGTCATATATAAGATCATACATAGCATTATACAATAGGATTTAAGGGCACTAATCCTAACAGAGGACACATTCATTAATAGATTTATGTGACTTAATTTGGTTAAGTGTCTCATGTATGCAACATATCATTCATATCATGCATAAATGGTACATTGGTCATGAGAGTCTAGAAGACCAGACTTTGTCTGGGCGGAATGGGTGCCTAACACCTTCTTATTCTGTAACCTAGCCTCCGAACTTAGTTCTTTTGGATAGGTAGACCTAGGCTTTATCTTTCTTTTTATTTTTTTGGTAGATTGTAACTAGGACAAAAAGCCATGTAATTTTTTGGTAGTTTGTAACTAGGACCCAAAGCCTTGTAATACTCAATTGATCGAGTTTGTATTTTTTTTATTCAATCAATGAAAATGGAACATTTCAGTCACGTAAAGTTGTATTTATTTTTTTCTTATTTTTTTGTATAAAAATAAAAATAAATAGCGACTCCACACCACTTACCCAAAAAGAAAGGTGTCTTAAAAAAGCACCCAAAAATCCTTTTTTTTTAGAGCACCCTCTCAAGAAGTTGCGGTCTCTCACAATGGCAACTCCACTGGGGATGTCGAGAGCTAAACTTCGTGTTAGACTTAAGTGACTAAATATGTACTCTTGTTTTTGCATGGCCTTGCATGATATTGTTGTTTGTTTGTTTATTTATGTTTGTTGAGATATTGTATGATATTTTGTTGTTTGTATTGTTTATTAAAAGCTTTCCCTAACTGTCATAGTGTGTGCCATCAAAACAACAACTATGTATACACCCTGTTAGGACATGTGTGAATCATGTTAGGAACATATGTCAATATTTTATATAATTGGCTAATCCATTGACAAAATGCACTTTACTTGTAATTGGGTAGATCTAGGATGTGTTTAATGCTTCAAGAAATAAGTTTTCAAGTTCAAGTGTTAAATCAATGCAAGTATGTCCAAGAATCAAGTGAAAAAGTGTTGTTCATTAAAGCTCGACAGCTAGTATCTATCGAGACTTAAAAAAGCTGTTTCAGCCAGAGGCTTGACAGCTTCTCGATAGATAGGGTATCTGTTGAGATCTATGAAAAACAGATTTCAAGTTTTGATTTTCATCCAATCCATGAATGTATGTTTAGGCTTTCTTTTCTCACAATCCTAAACATATATAAGGATTATTTTAAGGGCTGTCACAGGTTGCACAATTGCACAAGTGTGAAGAAAAGTGTTGTTTATGCAAATTGTGACCAGAAACCTAGTTTGCCCTAATTCATCTTGAAGAAGCTGTTGTGTTTGTACACCGTAGGGTTTTGTGACCAACCAACTTTGTGATCTTCATCATGTAATGAACTAAAGAACTTTGCAGCCAACATCCTTCTCAAGTTGGCGATTAAGTTACGTACTAGGATCCGTGCATCTATTGGTTAGTCACATACTGAGAACCGTGCAATACAAGGAGAGATTGTCACTACAGAACAAGTCCAATTGGGTAACGGGGTAAGAGTTCAACTGTAGGTTGGTATAAGGTACTGAAATTCCTTTACTTGTAACCGCTTGTTTTGATAATAGTGAGTTCTCAAGGGTGGTGATCTTAAATTCACCCGGTGGGGTTTTGCTTCAGCGGTTTTCCCCATTCGTAAAAAAATCACCCGTGTCAAATTTAATTTCCACTACATTTAGTTATTTTGTGATTTGTTTGTGCTACCACGCATTTTGCATGTTAATTCGATTAATTAATTAACTTGGCTAATTAATCAATTAATTTATCACAAGGGGTCAATACATTCTTGGCCTATCACACCCCTCTCAACAACATGTGGTGGTAGTAACCATGGATCACAAGTCTTCATTAGATTCAAGTACCCAATGGCAAACTCACCAACTCATAGCCTAAAGTTACTGGATCATTTCTTGTTGACTATAAAGGATAGACCATGCCGTTCAGACCAACACAATGTTCATTACATTACAAGTTAGCAGGTGTAACGTCCTAATTATGGGGAACTATAAAACAACAAACCCACCCTACAACGTAATGACTTAGAACCTACCCTTAGGCCGATCCATGTTAAAGTTGCATTGCATGTTGTGTGTGTGTGTTTGTTTGATTGATTGATATAGATGGGGACCTACCTATGATTAAGCCGACCAAGCCTTATCTTAGGGGAGAATTTGGTTAAGATCAGAGGGAAGGCTCCAAAGAGAACCCAAGACCGACACTCAAGCTAGTAGTTCCAGTTCCAAGCCCGTCACTCCCATCACAGTGCTGAAGCCCATGAGCATAGAAGACACTCCGCTGCTGCAACATCACAATCCCATATTCGACCTACAAGATAGATCAAGCCATAAGAAGACTGAGGATCTTGTCACCATGGCACAAGAGGGAGACCATTCGAACACTGAATAACCCATGAACACCAAAGAACTATTAAACACCATAGTAGCTAGTCAAATCCAGCTGAGGGAGGACATGAACCTTATGGTACAACAATTCCAAAGCCTAAAGAGTGGCCAAGAGGAGAATAAGACTGACCCCAATTTCCCAACCTTGGAGGGAGAGAAGAAGATCAATGAGAGAATAAACAAGGTGGAAGAGATGATTAGAAGAGCCCATAAGATGGAAGACCTCATGGACTACCAGTCTCTCTCACTATTTCCAGATGTGAGATTGCATCCCAAGTTCAAGATGCCAACCTTGAACAAGTTTGACAGGATCGGCTGCCCAAAGTCCCATTTGAAGATGTATATGAGAGCCATGTAGACCCTAGAAGCCACCGAAGAACTACTTGCTCAAATGTTCCAAAACACTCTGACTGAAGTCGCTCTTAGGTGGTTCCTCAACTTGGAAGGTACTAGAGCAAGGAGTTGAGAGGACATCTGCCATGAGTTTCATAAGCAGTACAAGTATTACATAGAGGTGGACATAACAAGGAGAGATCTTGAGACCACGAAGCAAGAGCTGAAAGAATCCTTCTTCACCTTCATCACCAAGTGGAGGTCCAAAGCCACACAAATGATGAATAGGCCAAGTGAAAAAGAACAATTACTTATGGTTGTAAAGAATTTATTACCTGTATACCATAAGTACTTGTTTGCCAAATACTTTCCTAATTTTAAAACTTTGATTACTTCTAGAACTCAAATTGAGGATGCAATAAATAATGGTATTATAAAGAATGAGGACCCACCCAAGTTTAAAAAGAATTTAGGATCTAGTTCTAAAACTACAGAAGTTTCTATATCCATAGAAATGATCCTTATCGATTGATTGCAGCCATTGCACCTGTGCAAATATCACAAGGGCCGCCTCCAAGACCTAGGAGGGAATTTCAAGAGTTGTATATGCATTTAAGCCAAGATTTTGGGAAGCCAAAAGCAAAAGGGTTACTAAAGCCCTTGGACCCAAGACCAATTCCAAACCCATTGCCTGCAAAGTTTGATGTGAGTAAGAGATGTGCCTACCACCAAGGCCCTGGCTATGATACTGACAAGTGTTTTGGCTTTCATCATGCAATTCAAGACCTAATTGACAACAGGGTGATTACGCCACCTACAAGGCCTAGCATCACTAATAATCCCTTACCCAACCACAATTTTGGGAGAGGACCGAGGATAAATTGTTTGATGATTGAAGGGGAAAGTAAAGAGGACCCATCTAAATTGATCTATGACTTGCCTGAGTGCTTTATGATGACATGAGAAGAATTGATGGGTAGGACATCCACTACAAGATATGACATGATGTAGGACACAATTTACTGTTTAATTATTTTAATTTATTATTTTTGATATTTTTATGTAAAAACGTTATTTTAGGTTTAGGTGATTTATTTCCTTGTTTTTAGGTGCATTTAATACTTTTTAGGTCAAATTTGATTTCTGATATGGTAAGGTATCAATTAGGAGTTATTATAGAATATATTTTCTTGTCTGTCAAGTTTTATGGAGCCCTTAAATAGGCCTTGAAGTCCGTATACATTTTTCATATAGTATTGAATAAAAATAAAAAAAGGTGAGGCTTTGCTCTTCTTTTGGTTTCTTCAGGATCTGTGAACTTATCAAGGATTCTTCCCTGTGGTGTTCAAACTTTATACCTTCGGTTCATGATTTATTATAATCATTGGGTCAAGGTGTCATACTTATACATTTGGTTCGCATTTCGATTATAAACGTTGGGTCAGGGTTTCTATCAAAAAATCTGAATTTTAGCTTTCTTGGGCAAATATTCCAATATTTTTGTTGGGTCTCAAAGCGTGTCGATTGAGGTTCGAATCATGACATATGGAGTGAAGATGTGCCATAAACTAAACATTATCTAATATCCACAAATGGGGGGAGACACTTCGAACCCCAATCAAATTCCAATATCCACAAATGAGGGTAAACACTTCAAACCCCAAATAAATAACCAAGCATCCACAAATGAAGGGAGACACTTCGAACCCCAATCAAATAATCATGCATCTACATACAAGGGGAGACACTTTAAACCCCAATCAAGTAACCCAACATCCATAAATGGCGGGAGACATTTCAAACCCCAAGATATCGATACTCCCAACAAAAATTTCCCAAATTACAAGAGGGGGGGGGGGAGACACTTTAAACCTCCACATTTGGAGATTGACAACCCGATAGAAGCCTCGAATAAATCCACCCAACAAACACCCACCGAAGAAGATGATGTCCTCAAGCAACCACAAAAGACATAAGCCAACATATCCTTATGGGGTTTACTCATGGCCTCATTTAAGCATCGCCAGAATCTGGTTGACCTTCTCAATCAAATCCAAGTCCCTACAACCACTACTTGTCAAGATTTAAATGCTATGATTGGGTCCATAAGCAGGGAACTCACTATTTCCTACTCTGACAAGGATCTGACAAAGAAGGGCAAGCACCACAACGACCCGTTGTACATTATCGTAGATGCTAAAGGAAAGAGAATTCTGATGGTTTTAATTGATGACAGAAGCACCTTGAATGTGTCTCCTTTAAAGAATGCAAGTTACTTGGGCCTAAGTATTGAAGATTTTGTGCCAATTGACCAGCATGTGAAGGCACATGACAATAGTAGAAGAGATGTCTTGGGAACTGTAACATTGGAGCTCACTATAGGGCCGATGCTCAAAAAGGTGGAGTTTCAAGTCTTGAACATAGCATCATGCTTCAACATGCTCCTTGGACAACCATGAATCCATGACATAGAGGCTGTACCTTCGTCCCTATACCAAAAGGTTCGGTTTCCACACGAAGGAGCCATAGTTACAATATATGGTGATACTCTAACTGCACCCAAGCCCATCTCTGGTATTGATTTTGAAAAGGAGCCATTGACTTTGGATGGCTTTGAGATTGAAAGACCTGGATTTGAAAGAAGAGAAGAGGAAGTGGAGTAGATCCTGATGGACTTTGCTCCCTACAGCAACAACATTGTGGTAGCAACAATGAGGAAAATGAATTACCTTCCGGGGATGAACTTGGGGAAGATTGTGAAGAAGCCTATTGTTCAATTCCTGATGATTCCTACTACCACACCACCTTTTGGGCTAGGCTATAAGCCCACTGATGATGATTGGTTAGAGATGGAAGTGAGAAGAATGACCCATGCCAAAAAAAAAATCAAAGGGAATTTCTTGTCCCCCAAAACCCCTAAGGCCCTATACTCCTACATTAAATGGAAAATTTGTGAACGCCGGAGATAGTCAATGTTATTGGGGATTTCTTGAACCAAGATTTGACCCCAAGACCAGAACTATGATGCCTGGGTTCGAGCTACTACTTGATTTCAACAACAAGATTCTAGAACTGAAGAAGGAACCCATTTGAGAAACAAAGGGAAGCAAGATTTGTTCAGTGAGTGGATGGACAACATAGAGATTGATGATGACAAGCCCACAATATGGAGATTGATGATGAAGCCATAGATTATATGGATGAAGATCCCGTAGTACTGATGCTGAGGGAAGAAGGAACTTACTAGGAGCCACCTGCCATTGTTGAAACCACGATCGAGTTGAAGAACTGGGCATGGGAGGGAGTCGCAAACCCCATGGAGGACTCCTTGAGAAAATCAAGACCATCAAGTCAGTCACTCTTGCTAAGAAGATCAAGACCGTTGAGCCAGTCATCCCCTCCAAGAACATTTTTTCAGTCCCCATTGAGTCTATTTCTGCTAGTATTTCTTTTCCTGTTAATTCTGTTTATGATAGTATTCTTGTTGAGTCTGTTTTAGTTAAGTCTATTGAGTCTATTGAGAACTCTTTTCCTTATAATAGGATTTCAGATTCTGCTTATTTGTTGGCTTTGAATGTTTTATTTTTGAAATTGGTAAAGAAACTCTTAATAAGAAGGAGTTAAAACAAGGGCTCCTAGAACCCATAAAAGAAGAAACCTAACTTATTAACCTGGGAACTGATGATGAACCTAAAATGATACAAGTGGGCAATACCCTAACTAATTCTAAGAAAGATGCATTAGTGGCACACCTGACAGAATTTAAAGAGGTATTTGCATGGTTATACGAAGACATGCCTAGGATTGATACATATATAGTACAACATTGTATTCCAACAAATCCAACCGTGAAGCCAATCAAGCAGAAATTGAGAAGAATGAAGCCATAGTGGACTCTTAAGATCAAGGAAGAGGTTGAAAAATAGTACAATGTAGGATTCCTGAGGGTGTTCAACTATCCAGAGTGGTTAGCTAATGTTGTTTCTGTACCAAAGAAAGATGGAGAATGTGTGTAGACTTCTGAGGTCTGAATAAGGCCAGCCTAAAAGACGATTTTTCGTTGCCTCACATTAACATCCTAGTTGACAATACAATAAGCCATGCCTTTCTATCATTTATGGATGGATTTTCAGGGTACAATCAAATTAAAATGGCTTTAGAAGACATGGAAAAAACCTCCTACATTACTCCATGGGGGACATATTGCCACAAGGTCATGCCAATTGGCCTTAAGAACGTTGGTGCTGCTTACCAACGAGCAGCCACCACTTTGCTACATGATTTGATCCATAAAGAAGTAGAGTTTTATGTTGATGATATGATAGTGAAGTCCAAAGACCGTGAGGGGCATATGCCAGCTTTGCGAAAATTCTTTGAAAGAATCAATTTCTACAACTTACTGTTGAACCCAAAGAAGTGCACTTTCGGAAAGCTATTGGGGTTTATTGTATGTCAGAGAGGAATTGAAGTAGATCCTGACAAAATCAAAGCAATTGTAGAGATAAAGCCTCCAAGAACTGAAAAGGATATCTAAGGATTTTTGGGAAGGATACAGTACATCAGTAGGTTCATAGCCTAACTCACCATCACATGTGTACCAATTTTATGTCTACTCAAGAAGGAAGTTCCTACGGTATGGAATGAACAATGCTAAGAAGCTTTTGAAAAGATCAAGAATTACCTGATGAAGCCACCAATTCTTGTCCCACCGGTACCTGAAAAGTCATTATTGTTGTATCTCATAACTACAGATACAGCAATGGGGGCTTTACTTGCTCAATACCTAGAGGAGACTAGAAAGAGAATGCAATCTACTACATCAGAAAGAAGATGTTGCCTTATGAAGAAAATTATTCTCCACTTGAGAAGACATGTGTAGCACTTGTATGGGCAACCCGCAAACTCAGACATTATATGCTTGCTTATAAGGTTCTGTTGATTGCAAGAATAGATCCTTTTAAATATCTAATGGAGAAGCTTATGCAGGATGGCAAGACAGCTAAATTGGTCCTGCTTTTATCAAAATTTGATATTAAATATGTAACTTAGAAGTCTGTAAAGGGGAGAGCAATTGCTAATCACTTAGCCCATTGTTTGCCAGAAGAAGCTGAAGAAATCCAAGTGGACTTTCCAGATGAAGATATCATGGGGATCGAGGTAGAATCATGGAAGATGTACTTTGATGGAGCAACAAATCAAAATGGAAGTGGCATTGGAGTTCTCTTAATTTCTCCAAAAAGGGCACACATCCCATTTTCTGGTAGACTTAACTTTCCTGCCACCAACAATGCCCTAAGGCTTGGAGTGAGAGAATTAGAGGTGTATGGTGACTCAACCTTGATAATCTTTCAGATTCAGAATAAATGGAAGATAAAAGAAGAAAGGTTGATACCTTATCATGAATGTCTTTAGAAGTGGGCCTTAAAATTCAGTAAGATCTAGTATCAATATGTACCAAGGATGCATAACCAAATTGTAGATGCTTTAGCAACGATGGTGTCCATGATGGATGGGCCTAAGGAAGATGAAATTAGATCAATAGTGGTGGAACAAAAAGAAGAGCCAGCTTATTGCATGACAACAGAAGAGAACGAGGAAAAGAAGGGAGTTCTCTTATTTGTGGTGAGAGACTTTACAGAAGATCATATGATGGAATTCATCTCCTTTGGGTGACTGCTAAGGAGGCACAGCAAATAATTAAAGAAGTTCATGAATCAAGTTATCAGCCACATATGAATGCACACATGCTATCAAGGAAGATAATAAGACAAAGGTATTGCTAAACCACTATGGAAGCCGACTGTGCGACTCATGTTCGAAAATGTTATCAATGCCAAGTCCGTGGAGATTTGGAGCACATGCCACCCATGTCATTACATACTATGACATTGCCCTGGCTGTTCTTTACATGAGGGATAGACATTATTGGGAAAATTCACCCAACAACATCCAATGGCCATGAATTCATACTCATAGCCATTGATTACTTCACTAAATAGGTAGAATCTACCTCATACAAGGTTCCAAACTTAAATAAAGTTGCTTAATTCATTCAGACCAATACCATTTGCAGATATGGGGTACCACATAAAATCAGCTCAAACAATGGGCTACATTGTAAAGGGGAAATAGAAGAGTTGCTACCACAATTCAACATTCAGCACTACAAATCTTCACCCTACCGTCCTCAGACTAATGGAGCAGTTGAGGCTGCTAACAAAAATATAGGGTGAATCTTGAAGAAAAGCACGAAAACCTACAAGGACTGGCACCTACAACTTCCCTATGCACTTTAGGGGTATAGAACATCAATTTGATCTTCCATAGGAGCCACTCCTTATTCATTGGTGTATGGGATGGAAGCAGTACTCCCTATTGAAATGAGTGTTCGTTCATTGAGAAAAGTGCTGGAGAGTGAAATCCCTGAAGTAGATTAGTTGCAAAGTAGATATGACTAGTTATATATGTTGGATGAAAAGAGACTTAAGGCCTTGTATCATATTCAAGGTTACCAAAGGAGGCTTAGGAAAGCTTTTGACAAAAAGATAAGAACCAGAGATTTGAAGATGGGAGATTTAGTGCTAAAAGAGATCCAAGCTCCGATTCAAGATGCAAACAAGAAGTTCAAAAAACATTAGGCAAGTCCATAAATTATCAAGCAGATATACTCTAGGCAAACCCTTTTAGATGCAAACCATACATTATCAAGTCCATACAATAAGGTTGATGGATTTAGATGCAAACCCTTTCATTGAGCCAACTAACATGGATCAATTGCAGAAATACCACGTCTGAGGTGGTAATCTCACAGCACCATGCCTAGAGTGGTTGTGAATTATGTTGTTCCCTTCCTAGGTTTGTCAAAAAAAAAAGAGGATAGGTTGAGAGAGAGAGAGAGAGAGAGAGAGAGAGAGAGAGAGAGTGAGAGTGAGAGAGCCTGCTAGGTTGAAAACCCAAAAGGGAGGCCTAGATAAAAGTTAAGGCAAATAAAAAAATGAACTATGTGATAACCTGATCCTTCTACCAAGGAAGTACGTAGGCAACCATGCATTGGTCCGGTCATAATTTCTCCTAAAACCACCATTTACCCATTAAGCAAAAAAAAAAGAATTTTTTTTCCAAAGTCCAAACATTTCATTAAACCGTGCCATTACAGAAAATCCAAAAACCTAAACCTTGAACCAAATCCTAAAAAAAACAAAAAAAAAAAAAAACAAAACAAAAACAAACAAACAAACCAAAAAAAAAAAAAAAAACCAAGAAACCTACACCTTAAATAGAGCCTTAACCTGAAAATCAAGAATAATTCCTAAACTTAAGTGTTTCACATCAACTTTTAAAAATAAACATGTTCAAAGCCATAAAAATAAGATGATCATTTTTTCTTTAGGATTTTCTCCTTGGGCCATTCGTTGCTTTCATCTATGTTAGGAACTGTGTTATCTAGATCCCTCTTTTAAATTCATAGTTGTCAGTCTCGTGTCTTTATTGATTGTCTTTGAGTAATTGCTTTCTCATGGCAACCATGTCAGCCTCTGTCCACAATCTTGTTTACTAGCTACTTAGAGTAGTCCGTGGTCATCCTTTGAAAGTGAACCTTAACAAAGGACTGATCCACTCAATCAGCCATCTCCACCCAACAACATATTCTTTATAGAAGTAGGATTTGTGTCCACAGAAGTAAAATGTTTCTTCTTTTTCCATCGGGTATTCCTTGCTCATATTGGAATTGCCCCAAGAGTTTGTTAGCCTTGTAGAAAGTTGTTTTCCTTAACCCAACTAGGAAAGTATGATTTGATCCCGGAGACCGCAACAAAGGGGGTGGGCACCTCCACCAATGACAATTCCACCGAATGAAGTGTTGGATTTCTTGTTTAGAAATTTCACCGAGTCACTCTCAGTTTGACATTTGGTTTTGAGAATAATCTTGTTGAGAAAATTTCCAGGACTATAATCGGTGATAGAAGGCATGGCAATCATGTCCAATCTTTCCATCAACCATATTTGCAAAGCCAAGGGACTCTCGCGAAAGTTCTATGAGTCTCCACCGTGGAATACAAAGTCCAATCCCAGAAGAGTTTCTGCTAAGATCAGAGGAATAGGACTCTCACGAAAGTTCTATGATTCACAACCCTTATGGCTCGAGTATCCACAAAACCAGGCCTCCTAGAGCAAAGCAAGAATTTTCCCACAAAGCAAAGAGCTAAGCCAAAATTCTTTTGCATGTTGTTAGTCACACCTTGAGTACGTTTATTGATCAATCTGGAAAGGACTATATGAAGATTCACCGTGTACCCTTCGATCATGCTGTTGATAATTGAAGTAGAAAGTCCTAGAGGCTGTTCCCTTCCTAACCTTTATGCAGAGAGTTGTTGCAGGAAAGATTGCTAAAGTAAGCTACATCAGTTCTTAATCAAGTTTAAATGAGTTTCAAAGACTTTGTAGCTGAGTAGGAAAGCATTTCATGGTCACAAACAAAGAAAATATTTTTCAAAAAACCTAAAAACGCAAAACACGCGTAGAAAAAGCATGAGGAGTCGGCCCACCATGGCTTAAGCATGGTGGCATGATAAAGTGCCATTCGACACTCTAAAAGTGTCGAACGGCACTTAGCTCCACCAATGTTCATTTATGCAATTTTGGGCACGCTCTTGATTCATTCTTTTACCCTATTTAACACTTAAAAAGTTTCTTTTGGTTAAACTGGGGCATTCAGACATGCCTTACTCATTTGTTTACAAAAAAAAA
The DNA here is from genome assembly GCF_040712315.1 of Castanea sativa. Lineage (NCBI taxonomy): Eukaryota > Viridiplantae > Streptophyta > Magnoliopsida > Fagales > Fagaceae > Castanea > Castanea sativa. Next base: position 6,360,672 of record NC_134020.1, read on the forward strand.
AAAAGAGTCATCATCACTTGCATCACTACTATAAAAACAAAATGGTGGAAGAAAAGAATTGATCAAATTAAGATTTTTCAATACCATGAACACATCTCTCAAACTAGGGGCATTCGACCATGTCTCATTCATTTTCAAAAAAAAAAAAAAAAAGGACCACCATCATCATCCTTTCATAAAAAACCAAGATTTCAAGAAAATCTTCATTCCTTTCTAAACTAGGGGCATTCAACTCTGCCTCATTCAAATAAGTGCATATTCCATCAGGGCCAATCAAGATAATTTTAAATTGGTACTACAAGATCTCATCAAGTTCATTCTAAACTTGTCTTGCTTAAAGTTCCAACAAGATCAAAAGTAACTCAAAGAGAAAGAGCTAAAAGTTAAAATTAATACAAGCTTGTCTAGCTTTTTCTTGTTTTTGCAGGAAAAGTTAAAACAAAAATCAAACATCATTGGGACTCCAGGTCTGCCTGCATAAAGACCTTCTCGACCCACCTCTAGAGGAGCTGCCTTCAGTGTTTCCTTCTTGACTGGCATAAAACTGAGAATCCTGCTACCAGTTCTCAAGCTCAAGATTCCTGATCCTTTCCTCCAAGGATCTTTTGTTGGCATCAGCCAACGCCAGGTGACTCACCTAAAAAATCACCAAGGACAAGTGTTAGATCCATTATCAGGAAAGTCCAAGCCAAAGACACTCAAAGAGCATCATCTTATACCTAGCTCGTTTCATTGATCACATATTGGGAAGACTAGGTACGAGCCACCAGTTGCAAACCCCCAATCATCTGCATACTCTCCTTCACAAGATCAACATCGACTTGAAGTACAAATGCATCAATTCATGAACAACTCAGTGATCCAAAAGAAATGAAGTCAAGAAACTGAAAGATTCAAGAACACACCACACCGGGCCAAAGAACATTTAGCATGTGCTTTGACCTGTCCAAAGTCATGGAACTGTATGATCCATTAGGATTCATCACTTCATATTTTCATGCAAGAAAGTGAGGATAAGTCTCCATGAAAGAACTAGAAGTGCCGCTAGCATGATAAGGAGAGGGATTCTCTTCTTCCTCTTCCTTTTCTTCAGAAGATGAAGCTTGAAAGTCCAACATAATATTGTCACAAGGACAAAATATGGAGGATGAACGTACAAGATGAAAATTTGACTTCAGAAGGGAAGGGAAATACCAACATGCAAATATTGTCACAAGGCCAAAATATGGACGATGAACATACAAGATGAAAATTTGACTTCAGAAGGGAAGGGAAATACCGATGTCACAGGAATGCCAGCTAGACTACCCTATAATTGAGTTTGAATAAATTTAGAATAACTTCCTGGTATCCCTGAAACAACATGGCCAATTTAAGCACGAGCAATCTCTTCATTAACTAGAAGGTCAACCAATCGGATGGAGGGACAAAGAGGAACTGGAATTTTTAAAAGAGGATACACGTGCTGAACTTGAGGCAACACTCGATTGCCAAGATACCAGTACCTTCCATGGCCACACTCAAACAGTGCTTAACGGCTATTCAGCTCCAAAGCCCATTCACATTCCTCATACTCCTCATATCCGAGCCAAGGATTCAAAGACATCTAAAAATCACAAAGAACCCAAAATGAAAAGAAGACCAAACCACAATTAGACACCAAAAACTCCCCTCACAAAAAGAGAGAGGTAAACTCACATCAGCCACAGTCAAATTGTCAATCACTATATGTCAAACTTCCAAAGAACGTTTGGAAGGTGTTGACAGGCGGTATTTGGGCAACTAATGGAGAAACCTCGGATATAGGCCATCAACATCTTCCTGAACTTAAGGAACAACCCCAAAATATTCATACATCCAAACCGGAAAAAATCAACACACATCATTATGACATAGCCAAAGCAATTTTCAAAACAAAACCCACACATAAGAAAAAAAATTCCAAACCTCACCTGCCAAACAAATGGTGCACCACCTAAGTCACATGTAGCACAAACTCACAGTACTACCTAAGTCTAGGCATAAAAGGTCCCAATGAAGAGGAGCATAAACATGCATGTGCCGGTTGCTATGGTGCTACAGTTCTTAATGTTTTCATACAGCCACATCAAAGAGACATTTTTGCTCTTCAATTTTGTAGGCACTACGCCCAAGAGATTCTTAATCTCTTTTAGGGTGAAGGAATCATTGATCTTCATTCTTTCACTACCCAATTTCAAACCAGTGATGATAGAGAAGTCATAAGGCGTTAGCATCAATTCACCAATGCCTGGAAAATGGAATGTGCACGTGGTATCCCAGAACCGTTCTGAAAAAGCAAGGAGTAGCTAGAGATCCTTATACTCATGAGTTTCCTGTTTCAGTAAAGCTTGGAAAAAGTCTGAAAGTTGGCCTCATTGATGATATTCTTAATATCTAGAGACAATATCTCCCATATTCCTTTCAACATCTGAAGGCTGCCTTGACTCTTAAGGTTTTGTAAAGCAAAATTTGACCCAAGATCAGCACAACCGCAACAACAAAAAAAATTCCCATGACCAAAATTAAGATCACAACCAAAAAATTCTTCCACGACCAAAATCACAACCACAAAAATTTTCCTTGCCCAAAATCACACCCACAAAATTTTTCCATGATCCAGCATCACATACTCAACAAAGATATTTCCATAACCAAAATCTCATGCTCAACAAAAATTTGCTGTAATCAAAGTTCCATGACCAATACTAAAAAATACATGCCACCACAAAATCTTTCCATACCCATACCCACCAAAATTTTTCTATACTCATACCCACAAAATTTTACCATGCTCATGAAATGAAACTTACACATGTCAACAACCTCAATGCCCCAAAATTCAAGCCAAAATTCATTCAATAACATCACATATTACCAACATTGCCAAAATTCATGACCATCAACATTGTCCAAGTTACACCATGTCAAAAAAAAAAAAAAAAAAAATACACACACACACACACAACAATTCAAAATGTCCCCAAAGCCAAGATTACAACATGACCAACCTTACAATGTCCCAAATTCCAACAAAAGCACACAACAACAAAATGACAATGTCTCAACTGTTAGGATTAATGCCCTTAAATCCTATTGTATAATGCTATGTATGATATTATGTATGACTTAATATTGTGATTGATAAAGTTGTTTTATTATTATCTAAAATAATGGTAACATGAATATTGAGACATTATCATATAGTCCATGAGATGCATAGTATGTGATTTATGTAAAAAGTCACAGAAGATATAAATTACAAGTTCTTTGTAAACTTAGAATTATAGTTTGTAGTCGATGAAGAAATTTGGCATTTCATCTGCGAAGACTATAACATATCAACTAAGATGATTTGTCTTGATCATGGAAGTATGGACTTATAGTTGATATGTTTTAAGATTTAAGACATATTGAACTAGACCGCTGTGAGATTTATTATTCTCCTAACGACTGTTAAATGAATAATAAATCTCACGACTTTAATTTACATGAACTCTTAATCCTGAGAGGATAATGGACCTGATCATGAAGTATAGGTTGCTTTGATATATCAGGAGTAAGATCTAGAGTAACGGTCAAAACCTCAGTATGTTGGGCAACCACATTTAGTGTTGATGGAACATATATTCTCAAGATAAAATTCATAATCTCTTAACGGAGATATAAAATATTCCCCTGAGATAAGTTTAATGGATCAGTTATTCAGAGAGTTAAGCCTAACCACTTTGGTAAGAAGTTACTAAAGTATATATTTATGAAATTGGATTTCATAAATATATGTTGAATAACTTTAAAGGATTAAACCGGGTACTCAAGGATAAGATGTAGTAATTTACAAAGTGACAGTCTACATTCATGACTTTGTATTACTACGAATATTTTATGAAGGGGTTGCATGTATAATAAAGTCTTGGGATATAATTTATTAATAAGGCCTAGAGTGCAACAATATTTATATAGTGATATTAAATATAGTCAATGGTAACTTTGGACTTGTCAAGAGTTGACAGAAAAACCCAAGGCCTATTGGAACTAGTGTCTTATTCGTCCCTTTTGGTCCCACTCCAAGCCACATACTAAAGCCCAATTAGAAAGGCCCAAAAGGCTAGCCCAATTAGATAATCAGTTATAAGGAGAGAAACAAACAAAATTTTAATGTGTGAAAAAGAGAGACATCATTGTGAAATGGTGTGTATGTGAGAGTGAGACACTCTATCATTCTCCCTTTGAAACTGATTGAGAGGCCACACATCTTGGGCATAAAGTGGAATTGGAGTGAAGATTAAAAGTATTCCCGAGTACTTCTGATTCTTGTTTTGAATTTCACCGCACCAAGGTACACTCTTGTTCTAGAATTCTGAAATTTACATAGTACATGTTATCAATTTCGAATGAAGTAGATTCGTTAATTTTCCACTGCGTATATGCATATTTCCATCATCAACATCAAACTTTTAATGGAACATAAAACAACAATTTTCCTTAACAAAGAAACAAAAGAAAAACTCAGATTGAAGTCCATCTTAGAATGTGGAGCATGGGTCTTGGGGTCTTGAAGGAGCCCCTCTTCATCATTCCATTCAAGTGATGGATGATATTTTTTCCCATGAAAAATAAAGAAAGAAGGCCCATTGGAAGATGATGCCATTGTAGTACAAAGAAAAGAGAAGTTTGGAAATGGGTTTCACAAAATGGGTGTGTAGCAAAAATGGCCAAAAAACACGAGGATCTGAAAAGATACTGAGGGGAATGAGTGAAGGGAAGTGGAGAAGCTTAGGAAAGTGTTTTCTTTAGAGAAGAAATGGTGTAGTGAAGGAGAAAATTCAAGTGGAAGAAGGAAGAAAGAAGAGAGAAAAGCAAAAGGCAAAAAAAAGAAGAAAAAAAGACAAGAAATGGGGGCCAAAATTCAGCCCCCCCCCCTTTTGTTAAAGCAATCTGAGTTGCTGAGTCAACTCAGGTTTGACTGAGTTGACTCAGTCAACTCCCATTAAAAAAAAATTCCTCTTTTCTTTTGAGAAAAAAAGAATCATGAAGGATGAGTGATTTTTTAAATGAAAAAAATAGGTGATATCAATTTCAAAAGAAAAATTCATGAAGATGATCAAGGACAAAAGATTCAATTTCTCTTAAGGAAAGGAAGTTCCAAACTCTCAATTCCAAATGCCAAATTTTCAATCTCAGGTTTTAAAATTTCAATTCCAAATTTCAAATTTTCAATCCAAAGTTTCAAATTCCAAATCCCAGATTCCAAATTTCAAATTCCAAATGCTAAGTTCAAATCTCAAGTTCACTTCCAAATTTCCAATTTCAAATTCCAAAGATAAAATCTTTTTCAAAGAACTACAAAAATCCATCAATGTTTTCTTCCTAAAAAATGAAGAAAAAAATCAAATCAAGAAGGAACAAATGAAAATCACACAAACAATGGGACCACAAAGCACTCATCATTTAAGGTCTAATCCCAAATTTTGACTTTAGTAGAGAAGCCCTTTGATCAACATCTCAACAGTTCAAATCAAAGTAGAGAAGCCCTTTGATCGACACTTCAACAGTTCAGATCGAAGTAGAGTAGCCCTTTGATCGACATTTCAGCAACTCCGATCAAAGTAGAGAAGCCCTTTGATCAACATTTCAACAGTTCAAGATCGGAGTAGAGAAGCCCTTTAATCGACATTTCAAAAGCTCAAATCAAAGTAGAGAAGCCCTTTGATCAACATTTCAGTAGCTCAGATCAAACTAGAGAAGCCCTTTGATCAAAATTTCGACAATTCAGATCAAAATAGAGAAGCTCTTTGATCGATAATTCAATAGTCTTGTTTCGAGATAGAGAAGCCCCTTCATTACCATTCATTAGGTTAAAGTAGAGAAGCCCTTTGATCTACATTCCAACAGTCCAGTTCTGAGGTAGAGAATCCCCATGGTTACCTTTCATAAGGTCAAAGTAGAGAAGCCTTTTGATCGACATTTTAACAATCTGGTTCTGAGGTAGAGAAGCCCCCTTAGTTACCTTTCATCAAGATCGAGGTAGAGAAGCCTTTTGGTTACCTTTCATTAAGTCAAAGTAGAGAAGCCCTTTGATTAACATTTTAACAGCCTGGTTCCAAGATAGAAAAGGCCCTTAGTTACCTTTCATCAAGATTGAGGTAGAGAATCCCCTTGGTTGTCACAGCTCCGGTTTTGAGGTAAGAAAGCCCCCTGGTTACCTTTCTTTAAGATCAAGGTAGAGAAGCTCCTTGGTTACCTTTCTTCAAGATCGAGGTAAAGAAACCCCTTGGTCGTCACAACTCCGGTTTCGAGGTAGAGAAGTCCCTTAGTTACCTTTCTTCAAGATCAAGGTAGAGAAGCCCCTTGGTTACCTTTCTTCAAGATCGAGGTAGAGAAGCTCTTTGGTCGTCACAGCTCTAGTTCTGAGGTAAAGAAGCCCCATGGTTACCTTTCATTAAGATCGAGGTAGAAAAGCCCATTGGTCATCCAGCTCCGGTTCTGAGGTAGAGAAGCCCCTTGGTTACCTTTCTTTTAGATCGAGGTAGAGAAGCCCCTTGGTCATCACAGCTCCAGTTTCGAGGTAGAGAAGCCCTTTGGTCACCATTCTTCAAGATCGAGGTAGAGAAGCCCCTTGGTTACCTTTCATCAAGATTGAGGTAGAGATGCCCCTTGGTTGTCACAGCTTTGGTTCAGAGGTAGAGAAACCCCTTGGTTACCTTTCTTCAAGATTGAGGTAGAGAAGCCCCTTCGTTACCTTTCATCAAGATCAAGGTAGAGGTCACAACTCCGGTTTCGAGGTAGAGAAGCCCATTGGTTATCATTCTTCAAGATTAAGGTAGAGAAGCCCCTTGGTCATCACAGCTCTGGTTTCGAGGTAGAGAAGCCCCTTGGTTACCTTTCATCAAGATTGAGGTAGAGAAGCCCCTTAGCCGCCAGAGCTTCGATTCCAAGGTAAAGAAGCCCCTAGGATAACTTCCATTTAGATCGAGGTAGAAAAGCCCCTTAATCGACCCTCCACATTCAGACTGAGATAGTGAAGCCTCTTAGTCACCTCAGTCGTCAAGAATCATTTCAAAATTAATCAGCTATCAAGTAGGACAAGTGTTCACAATTTTCATTTTTGTCAAAGAGCAAGGCACTAGTTCTATGTTCCAAGATTTTAGGTTCGAGGGCTAGGTAATCTTTGAAAATTCAACCTCAAGTAAATCATGGCTGCTAAAATTAGTCTTTATTTTACATTGGCATTTGCTTTGCAAGCTCTCTCAATGAGGGGCATTCTGTAGACAATCGATTTTGCACCTATGATTTAATCAAGGAAGATGACTAGAATGACCAATTATATACCCAAAATTCATGATTTCATTACATGCATTAATTTTTTTCATTGAATATCACAAAAATGATATTGAGATTTTAATGGTCGCGACGGTATGCCCGATTTCCAAATCGGACCATCGGACTGAAAGATATCGCATGATCAAGTTTGCACGGTCAGCATGCATTGTGTTTAGGATGAATCCAACACACAAGATTAATTTAAATTAATTAAGATTGGCTAGAACATCAAAATTAATTAAATAATTTTGTGATTGGTTGTTAGTTAGTGTCAAAAATAGGCTTTTTTGCATGGGAATAAAGGGTATAAGTGGATAACAATAAAATTGTGGATAATCAAGACTTTTAGAGTATTTATCTACAAGATAATTATTCCTGAAAAACCTGGATTATCAAGAAAAGAGTTTAATTTTTAGAATATGGATTAAAAATGCATCTAAGTGCAAGTCCCGGCTTAAAAAACCTCAAAAAATGAGTTCAAAACGGACCAAAACTCAAACGAGGGATTGGCACCCAAAAGTGCCATTCGGCACTTTTAGAGTGTCGATTGGCACAAACTCGGACCCCGGCACGAGGGCACTTGGATTAAACTGAAACACATCCTTTTCAATTTTTTAGAGATAAGGACGCGACCCAGTTCGTATTTTGATCATCTAGCTAATTTTTCGAACACCCCAGCCTCTATAAATAGAGGCTGCATCTTAAAGTTTAGCACACTTTTTTACGCTCTCTGATTTCCCCTCTTTCTGATTCTCCTTTCCATTATTTTCACTGTTACGTTAAAGACGTTCTAGAGGCTCTAGCATTAAGAATTTCTTTTTTGTAAGCAAGGTATTTTAGGTTTCAAAGATAATTGAATAAATTTCTTTGAACCCTAAAATATTCCCTTAATAAGAAAAGTACGTCTGTGCAAGAGGTAGTTTTTTCTTTACCCTTTTTTTCTATTTCTTTTATTTTGATGATGCATGAGTAAATATTCTCTTAGTTTCAATTTCTAATGCTCATACCATGTGTTGTCATTTTTTTTGTTGAAATATGTTCTTGATATCTTTGTTGTCATGATTTACCTTTTTGAGTTTCAAAAATCTGCTTATTATCACATCCTTTTCAAAAACCAAAAAATGGGCCAATATCTTCCTTAGATGCAAATCTAAATTTTTCAAAACCAAAAAAATAGATTTTGTATCTTCCCTAGATACAGATCAAAATCAAAAACTGATTTGTATCTTCTTTAGATGCAAATCTGAATTTTTTTCATAAAAAAACTGATTTGTATCTTCCTTAGATGCAGATTTAATTTTTTTTTACACAAAAACTGATTTGTATCTTCCTTAGATGTAGATCTTTTTTTTTTTTCTTTTTTTTTAATAAAAAACAGTTTTGTATCTTCCTTAGATGCAAATCTAAATTTTTTTCATAAAAAACAGATTTGTATCTTCCTCAGATGCAAATCTAAATTCTTTTAATACAAAAACTGATCTGTATCTTCTTTATATGTAGATCTAATTTTTTTTTTTAACATAGTAGATTTTGAAATAAGAAAGAAAGTCATAAGTAGTGATGTTTTGTTTGTTTTGTTTGATGCAAGTAGCGTAGGTTTATTTCATAAGTGTAGTCCTCTTATAAAAAAGAAATCTTTTTTATTTATTTAATTTTACATAAAGAATAGATCTGATTTTTCTAGTTCCTTACAAATCTAGATTTTCTTACTTATAAAACAGATCTAATTATTTTTACATTTAAACCAAAAACCAATTTTTTACTTTGTTCGAAAACAATTCTGATATTTTTTTAGCAAAAAACCTTTTTTATTTAATAAAAACAGATCTGATTTTTCTGTACAAAAACTATTTTTTTACACATAAAAACATATCTGGTTCTTTTTTAAAAATCAAATCAATTTTTTTATCACAAAAACAAATCTGAATTTTTTTAGTTAAGTGTCTCAAATCAATTTTGGTTAAGTGTCTCATGTAAGCAACATATTATTCATATCATGCATAAATGGTACATTAGTCATGAGAGTCTAGAAGACCAGTCTTTGTCTAGGCGGAATGGGTGCCTAACACCTTCCCATTTTGTAACCTAGCCTCCAAACTTAGTTATTTTGGATAGGTAGACCTAGGCTTTATCTTTCTTTTTATTTTTTGGGTAGATTGTAACTAAGACAAAAATCCATGTAATTTTTTGGTAGTTTGTAACTAGGAAACAAAGCCTTGTAATACTCAATATATCAAGTTTGTACTTTTTTTATTCAATCAATGACAATGGAACATTTCAATCATGTAAAGTTGTATTTATTTTTTTCTTATTTTTTTATATAAAAAAATAAGTGACGACTCCACTCCACTTACCCAAATAGAGTGGTGTCTTGAAAAAGCACCCAAAAATCTCTTTTTTTGAGAGCACCCTCTCAAGAAGTTGCGGTCTCTCTCAGGATTATAAGGAAAAACTCATTGAGGAGTAGGATGGACTCACTAAGGAGTATGTTGATGGACTCGCAGACGAGTAGGGTGATGGACCTGCTGAGGAGTAGGATGATAGACTCGCTGAGGAGTATGATGATGTGTGGTCCGTTGGGGGGAGATAACTTTCTGAGAAGTTTGGTGGTGTTTGACCTATGAGGAAGTCTTTGATGGTGCATAGACCGCTGGGGAGAGATAACTTGCCAAGAAGTTTGGTGGAGTGTAGCCTTCTGGGGAGAACTTTCTTCTTTTTCTTTCTAACTTATTGGGGACTATCGTTGATTCCACCAATGAGGGAGTTTCATCAACTCTATTGGGGAAATTTGATTTTGCAACTCTCGAGAGGGTTGCCTTTGTGCCTTTGGACCCACGAAGGAGTCCTTCTATGATACCAAATTTTGCTGGGGATTTGATTGATGATCTTAACTTACTGGGGAATATGATGGACTGGTTGTGACCTACGAGGAAGTCTTTGGAGATGCATGGTCCACTGAGGAAAATCCTTCTATTTCCTTCATGGTTTGTTGAAGAGTTCTTGTTGATTCTACCCATGAGGGGGGGGGGGGGTTTACCGACTCCGTGGGGAAAGTTTTCTTTACAACTCTTGGGGAGGTTGCTTTGTGCCTTAGACCCACAGGGAGTTCCTCTATGTTTAACTCACTGAGGTATTTGTGTTGGTTCTGCCCATACCTTCCACATCAAAGATCTTAAGTTTGCTTATCCTCGATTTAGAATCAAAGAAGCACAACAAGAATGGCTACTATCCTAAGCCAAGAAAACCCATCACATCATATTATCATGTTATCATCACATCAGCAACACATCATGAACATAACAAGGATGGCTACTATCCTAAGCCAAAAAGAAGACTCATCACATCATATACACAACATCAACCAAAGAGTTTAAGTTTGCTATAGAATCAAAGGCACACAACAAGAATGACTACTATCCTAAGCCAAAAACACATCAACACATCATGACGTCAGATCATTGCAAAAATGCTCAAAAAACTCAACACCACACATCCAGGAATTCATCATTCAAGACACATTATTTATTTCCAGAAAAGTTCATTATTTAAGGAAATTAAAATCATTTGAGAAATTCGTCATTCAAATCTATCCATTTTTGAAATTTCTTTGAATATTTGAAACTTGAAATATTTTCTTTTGAGATTCTCCTTAAACTTTTGAAATTCATGATTTTTTTTTCTTAAGTGTCAATCTTTCTCTTGAACTTTGAATCTTTTCTTAAGTGACATCCTCCTTGAAGTTTTGAACTTCTTTTTGAAATTTTGAAATTTTTTGAATCTTTAGAATTTTTCACAATGAATAGTTCTCATCAACGTGATGGGTCGCATCAGGTTTGGTTTAAACACACTAGGATGGAATCAAACATAATAGGTCACGTCGTTCCTCTCCTCTTCTCTTCACCATTTTTTTCATCTCCTTTCTCTTTTTTCTTCTTTTCTTTTTTTCATCCTCTCATCTTTTTTTCTTCTTCTCATCATAATTTTTTTTTATCTCTTTCTTCCATCTTCTTTTCTTTTATCCTCCCTCTTCTCATCTTTTTCTTTATCCTCTCTTTTTCATCTCTTATTTTCCAATTCCTAATTTCTTTTTAAATCTTCATCTTACATTTTTTTTTTCAACATCTCATTTTTTTTCCCTCCCATTTTGTTGGACTTCTAAAATGCATTTTTTTTTTCTTTAGAGCATTAACAAGAAAGGGTTGATTAGGCCATGGATTCATTGAATTCTTTCCCTTTTATGGGAGCACATAATCATTCAAAAAAATCATTTAATTTTCTTTTCTTTTTATTATTCACCTTTTGCCTTTGGATGACCATAATTTCTAACACCTTTAGACAAAGATCAAAGAAGTTCTGAACATGGCAAAAGTTTCAAGGCAAATGGATATTTATGAACACATGAAGTTGGAAGTGACTCTAGACCAAAGAAGTTTCTATCATGACAAGAGTTTAGAGATAGTAGAGCAAAACATGATTTAAATACAAAAAGGACCTTGAAGAAAATTTGGAGTTGAAGAAAGGAGGTGAACATAAGGGATAGTGGATCTAGATGATTTTACATATCAATACATATTCTCTTTGAATTAGTTTTGCATAAATTACCTACCATCTTCATTGATGAGTCCAAATATGAATTTAAAATTCGACCATCTCTAGCGAATTCGATCATTTTCTTTTTTTGAACATGAACACCTCACTTCTCTCATCATTCTCTTCTTGTATTCTCCTCAATCAACTCAGCTCTCATGTATTTATTTCTCCTCATCATGGTTGCTTTAACTTGGAGCTAGTCTCATCTTCCCTTGTATTCTCATTCATGGATTGCCCCTACCTTGGAGTAAGTTCACCATTTTCCTTATGGCTCTTCTTCATTTCTTTTCAAGATGTCCTTATGTTTTCAGCCTAGCATGCCTTTCTTCTTTCTTTCTTTTCTTTCTTTTTCTCTTTGTTTGTTTTCACTATTAAACCTAAGCTTTCCAAAATTTGTAAGGCTAAACAATCTCAACTAATCAGAAAGGACTTGTTTATGGACCATAATGAGACTGGGATTTTAAGGCTTAAGAAAGAAAGGGTATTCAAGGTTCAAATTCAATTTTATTTTTAGAGCATCCTAATTTCCAAGGATTACTACTCATCTTGTGCTTGCACCATTCTCCTCCTCTTCGTCCTTTCTTTCCTTGTCCCTTTTGATTCTCATCTTCATTTTCATTTTCTTTTCTTGTTTTCTTCTATCTCTTCCTTTTCTTTTTCTTTTCTTTTTCTTTTCTTTGTTTTTCCCTTTTTGCTTTTTCCATGCCCCTTGTTGGGGAAAGGGCATCCTTTCACTTATAAATCATCTGCACATCTCTCTATCACAAAACTTGCCCCCAGCATAGGGTTGATCCTTTCCAATATTAGAGTATGCCTTTAGGGTTACCTTTCAAATCCCCATCTCTTAATAACATGCCCCTAGTATAGGGGGTAATCTCTTGGCATGGGTATAAAGAGGGAATTCATCTAGACTCAATGGGGTTAGCAAGTGGAAGAAATTTCTCATTGTAATAAAGGGTAGTAGAAAGATGGCCTCTCATTCTTTCAACTTTGATTGCTTAGCCTCTTCAAACCTAGGTTATCCATTTTGCTCATCAAGTTCTCATCATTGTAGTGTCATCCATGCAAAAACAAATCATTCAATCAATTGGTCTTTCCCATCTTTGAACTCACTCATTTCTTGTGTTTCGAGGAATCTGTCATCACTTATTCTTGTGTACTCTCTCAGTTGATCAAACTCTTTTTTATTTCTCTCTATCTTTCACCCTCTTTATCACTTTCATGCTTGCTCTTTCTGACCGAATGAACTAAGACAATATCTTCTTTTGATTCCTTATTTGGATTAAGCAATATTTTAGGTTTAAGGATTCATTCATTTCAAAACTAACAAAAAGAGTTCACATGATACCCGTCACATTTGAATGGCCAACTTTATTGAAAGTGAAATAACATTGATTTGAGAAATCAAAGGAACATGACTCAACAACAAGACATCTTAAACAATGACTCAATAACAAAACAAAGGGAAAGACTCAACAACAAAATATTGAGAAAGGCTCTAATAGACTTGACAAATTGAAGATATAACAATTGAAAAAGACTCAACAAAATTGAAATGGCTCATCTTCTAGCAAAGGTATTCTCATGGGCTAAATCTCTTAAGCACACCCCTTCATTTGATCTTGCTTCATTTATGGAATCTTGGCTTGGCAATCACCCCACCATCAATCAAGTCTTGAATCTCATGCTTCAACTTAAAAGAAATTATATGTCTTGTGTCCTAGCTTTTGGTGAAAAGCATAATACTCATTCATGTTCCAAGTACTTGGGATTGGAATTGGAAAAAGAGTAGGTTCAAGTGGCTTGAGGTAATCCTTCTTAGATAAGATTTCAAGGGCCTTTGACAACGACATGTAAATGTCATCAATTTCCCTTCTCTTTTTAGGGGTGTCTTTGGTAATAAATTTCTTTCTTTCCTTTGGCTTGCCAAAAAAATCTTCGGCTTGGGGGCCATGTATTTCTTCAAGCTTTTGTAGTCAAGTGCTTATATACTTCTTGGTATCTTCCTTAGTGAGTAGATCTTGACAAGGCTAGGGATGTGCTTTGAGATTATCTTAAGTGTCCGTGAAAATTAATTTGATCAAATATACATGTGCTCCCAATGTCTTTTAATGTTTTGGACCCATCAACTTTTATTGCTTGCTTCAAAATGTGGACTACATGTATGCCTGATTCGTATTCTAAGCCTTGTATCATTTCATTATCTTGAACATAGAAATAGAATAAGCTACATCAATCTTTCAAAATTCATGTCTTCCTTTATGCTTAAAGCCCAATTACATCATTTACACATCTCGCCCTCTCTCTCTCTCCCTGATTCGGATCCAAGCCCAACTTTTTTTTTTCTTTGGGCTTTGAATCCAATTACAAGTCACTCATCTTGCCCTCTCATCCTTATTTGGGCTTAAGCATAGGTTGTTCATGAATTTTGTAAGGTTAGTCCACATCTTGTGCTCCATTTGACCTTATGAAAATGGTCTCATCAAACAATTTAAACACAAAGGTCAATGCCCCGTTTGTAATGCAAGCCTAACATATTTTGGAAAATTGCTTTTTCTTTTTCTTTTTTATGAAAAACTTATTTGAAATTGTATTTAAAATGTACCATGACATTTAGAAGTCCACACCTTTTTTGCTTTTTCTTTTTCTTTTGGATTTTTTTTTTAAATTTCTTTTATTGAAAAAAAGGTGATCAAATTTTATCTCAACACATCAAAGACATTTAGAAGTCCAATGTCTTTTAATGTTTTGGACCCATCAACTTTTATTGCTTGCTTCAAAATGTGGACTACATGTATGCCTGATTCGTATTCTAAGCCTTGTATCATTTCATTATCTTGAACATAGAAATAGAATAAGCTACATCAATCTTTCAAAATTCATGTCTTCCTTTATGCTTAAAGCCCAATTACATCATTTACACATCTCGCCCTCTCTCTCTCTCCCTGATTCGGATCCAAGCCCAACTTTTTTTTTTCTTTGGGCTTTGAATCCAATTACAAGTCACTCATCTTGCCCTCTCATCCTTATTTGGGCTTAAGCATAGGTTGTTCATGAATTTTGTAAGGTTAGTCCACATCTTGTGCTCCATTTGACCTTATGAAAATGGTCTCATCAAACAATTTAAACACAAAGGTCAATGCCCCGTTTGTAATGCAAGCCTAACATATTTTGGAAAATTGCTTTTTCTTTTTCTTTTTTATGAAAAACTTATTTGAAATTGTATTTAAAATGTACCATGACATTTAGAAGTCCACACCTTTTTTGCTTTTTCTTTTTCTTTTGGATTTTTTTTTTAAATTTCTTTTATTGAAAAAAAGGTGATCAAATTTTATCTCAACACATCAAAGTTTTTTACTTGTCCCATTACAAACCCTATCTTGAATGTTCACACTCTCCCTTCATGAGGGCCTTACCCTTAGTTTCAAAAGTTCGATCCATTTTTATCTTTCATTCTCAAATGGGCCTTGCCCCTAGTTCAAAGAGTTTGGTAAATTGGTTCAAAAAGATTTCATCTTTTAATCCTCATTGGGCTCTTGGTGAGCCTACTCATGTCTTTGGGTTTTAGGGCTTCAAAACTTTCCCAAAGCATGAATGGGTTCAACATCTTTTCAATAAATCTTATAACATACTCATGATCTTGGGCTTTCTTGCTTTAGGAAAAGATTTTTGAAATTTGGCCCAAAAACTAGGGTATGTTATGATTTTATGGCCCAGTGCCTTCCTCCAGAGTCTATGGTATACTCATGATCTTGGGCTCTCTTAATTTGAAATTTTTTGGAATGAGCCCAAAACTTAGGGTATATCATGGCTTTGTGGATTATCTTTTATCTTCTTTTTGAATTTTTCTTTTCAAAAATTATCATTATTGTTTTTAATTTTTTTGAAAACTCTTCCTTCATTTTTTTTTTGAAAGTTCAACTCTTGAGAAAAAAATATTTACAAAAGTTTTTTTTTTGAAAAATCTTTTCCTTAAAAATCTTTTTCTTTGTGAAAAAATTTCTTTCTTGAATTATTTTTCTTTGCAAAAGACTATTTTGAAAATTCCACTTTTGGAAAAAAAAATATTTACAAAAGACTTTTTTTTGAAAACTTCTCCTTTGCCTTTTTTAAAATCCCTTTCTCAAAAAAAAAAATTACAAAAGATTTAAAAATTCCTTTCCTTGAAAAATTTTCTTACATTTATTTTCTTGAATTCTTTTTCTTCGCAAAAGAATTTTTTTTTTGTTGAAAATTTCGCTTCTTAAAAAAAATATTTACAAAAGGTTATATTTTTTTGAAAATTTTTCTTCATCAAGAATTCATCTTAAAAAAGATTGTTACAAAAGATTTTTTAAAATTCTTTTCCTTGAAAAAGTTGTCATTTGCAAAACATTTCTTTTCAAGAATTCTTTTTCTTTGCAAAATATTTTTTTCAAAATTTTCACTTCTAAAAAAAAGTATTTACAAAACATTATTAATTTTTTTTTGAAAATTTTTCTTCTTTGCAACATATTTCTTTTCTTGGATTCTTTTTCATTGCAAAGTTTTTTCTTTTAATTCAATTTCTAAAAAATATTTACAAAAGAATTTTTTTTTGAAAACTTTTCTTCTTTACAAAATATTTCTTTTCTTGGATTTTTTTCTTTGTAAAAGATTCTTTTTTTTTTTTGGAAATTTAACTTCTAAAAACTATTTACAAAAGATTATTCTTTTTTTGAAAACTTTTCTTCTTGAATTCTTTTTCTTTGTAAAATTTTTTTTTTTTTTGAAAATATTTACAAAAGAATTTTTTTTTTTTTTTTTTGAAAACTTTTCTTCTTTACAAAAGAATTTTTTTGAAGTAGCCCTTTAACTAGAACATATTTTGGCCCACCTCTCAAAGCCTATGAATCTCTCATCATTTTGGGCCTTGGCATGCATATGCTTTGTTCCTCTTTTTGTTCTAGATTAATGTTAGGGTTACATGCTCACATGCTTGTATGATGTTGTTGGCTATGCTTTGCTTGGATCTGTGTTTTATGTGTTTATTCCATGCTATATGGTGAGATCTTTGTCTCTACATGCTTATATGCTTGGATCCATGTTCTTCCATGTCTATGTGCTAGGCTTCTACATGTTTACACGCATGTTTCTGTGCCTACATGTCCAGATCTATGTTTTCACATGCCTATGTGCTCGGATCTATGTTCTCTACATGCTTTATACTATCTTCCTTGTGTTTGTGTGCTCCATGCCATGTTTGTGTGCCTAGACCTAGGCTGTATTTGTCATGCCATGTGCTACTGTAGCCCTTTTATCACTTTGTCATTCTTTCTTGTGTTTTGGCCTATTGCTTTAGACCCAATCTAGACCCTATGGTCTTTTTCATCGTCCATACAGCGGGGCCCACATCAAAGGGTTTGGATCACCCTATTTTGCATGTCTATGCTTGCTTACTTCTATGCTTTACGCTTGTGTTAGCCTCTCTAGTGCTAGGCTTTGCCACGTTTGACACCCTTAGCGGGTTTGTGGTTGTGTGGTTACATCTGACGCCCATGAGGCCTTGTTTGGATGTAACCACTTGGGATGCATCACCATGATGCCGATTGCTTGGTGCATACCTTTCCCCTTTTCCGCTCCATGCGATGATATGCTTGCCATGCTTGTTTGTGCCACTCATTGGCTTTCTATGCATCTTTACACGCTTACTTACATGTCCATGCATGAGTCTTGCTTGCTGGTGTGTCATCCATACTTCAAAACAATGAAGTTATGGACATTCGATCCAAACCTACATTTGTCCCCCGTGGACACCACCTTTGTTTACCCTTTTGCTTGTTTGTCTTCTTTCTTGTTTGTTTGTTTGCCTTTCGCTTGTTTGCTTGCTTTCTTGTTTCTTTGCTTGCCATTTCTATCATGCTTCTTTATGCCTCTTTCACATGCTCTTTGTATCTTTTCCTTCCATTGCTTGTCTGCTGGTTTGTTGTCTTTGCCTTTGCATGTACACACATGGAGTGAGAACGCATAGAACTAGGGCACAAACTCCTAGGCGCAAGCAACAAGGGCGCGGATGAAAGCATGTAGATATAAGCCAAGTGACTGTGTTTAGTAGGTTTAGGGGTTTAGTTTCTCCCTTTTGGTTGTGTACTCTTTTAGCCCCCTTTCTTCCTCCCTCCTTTCTCTCTTAGATGTGTTATATTAGGTATATCATGCAGTGTACCATTCGTCCTCATCTCTAGAGTATGGCAACCCCTGTTTACTTTCCTGCACCTATATTTTGGGTAATGCTCTAGGGATGTAGGCATTTACTTTCCTGCTCTGTGTACATGTATTGTGCATGACGTATGTATATATATGCCTGCTCCCCCATTCCGATGTGATTGTCACAGTCCGTGTCACTTAAGGCAAAGCAATGCCTAATTTCCGCTGCGAAAGTAAGGTGACATGTAGCTGGATTTTTGTCGTGGAAATCATGTGCTCTGCCTGAATGCCTTAGGAAAGTATAGATTGGGACCACACCAATTCAAAATCCAAACCTTAGAGCCCCCATGCATGTAAAGCCCAAAAGCCAATGCCAAAACCATGTTTGTTACTACTAAACTCCAAAAATTAAGGTTTTATCAAAACAAATTACTGTCCTTGGACAGGCATTGTGGGGTGCCTAACACATTCCCCACACGTAACCAAACTTCCGGACCTAAGAATCAAGATTTTTTGCCATCCACATTAGATTAGGAAAAATAACCTTTTTCTTAGCCTAGGATTGGTAATAAATTCAACTAGAAATAGGTGACCAAACACACCTTAAAAAAACCCAATGATTGGTGGCAACTCCACTTACCTTTGGCAAATCTCTTAAAATTTGGCCTAGATTCCTGCCACAAACGCTAACGGTAGACCTACCTTCCTCCACTGAGAGAGAGAGAGCACCCGAAGCCCTGCGCGAACCACGCCGCACTACTACACACGTTCACACCCATCATCGTCCGAGAAAGGGGCCTCCAACAGGCCCCGCGCGCACAGGAGCGTTGCCACGGCGAATGGTCGAACGAAAGCCCGACTATTGCGGGAGCGCTCGACCACGGCGGGAATGTTCCCTCGTTGTTATTAATTCCTTTTTTTTAGAATTGCCCCTATTCAAATTCCTACAAGGTATACCAAGCATATATCCATTCTCATCATAAGGAAAAAGTAATGGAGATTGCAATGCCATAAAACTTGGATGAGTCCCATTTATATGTTGCAATCCTAAACTTCAATTCTCAACAATAATATCTCTATCAGAACTTTCAATGTTAAAATCTCCAACAATAATAGCAGTACCAAATCTCTATATAACTTACCTCAGATGTTACAAGTAAGTTATATTGCCTTAAATCAAAATTGCGACTTCAAATCAAACGCATTCTGACATTATGTATATTTGATTCATCAAATCTGTCCCTGACCATTCTAAAATATTTAACCAATTGGTTGCATTGGTCTAACATTCCCAACAACTCGGTAACAATATCTGGATCCACATAATTTCTATCATCTTCATGTACAACGGCATCAATTCTATTTTAAGTTCATTATCAGTTTCGTAAATATAAAGCTATGCATACTTAGGCTTTTTTCCATGAATAAGAAGAAGTGATCCAATTCTATGATGAGTTTGACCATTTAGACTGAACAAATATGGACCAAAACCATTATTCACTAATCTATCAACATTACCCCCAAAGAAGTGAAAGCAAAGAGAGAGTTGTATATTCTTATCCCTAGTTGAAAGTTTATTGATCTCCGATCACTAATAATATTGAGTAAGCTTCCAAGAAAGGGTGGAGATTCTTTCAATAAAGGAAGTTCAACTCTTCATTCAGAACAGCACAAACTGAACTTTGGTTTTGTAGACTTCTTTGACTTTATAGTTCTCTCTTCATAATAAAGTTAAGCTCCACAATGTTCACATACTATTGTTGGCAGTCCTAAATCCAATGGTTCTGTAAATTTTCCTATGACAAATATAAAAAAAAACAAAAATTCACTTTTTCTTCCTAATTTTAGAACTTTTTTGTGTGAACTAAAAAATATAGCACTTACATTGTTTTCTGCTTTCACCATTAGTGCTATATTGTCTATGTTGAATACTCCTTTCAAATTTCCCGCCATCTCTTGTTCTTGATTGGCCTAGGTTACATACTAATTATGAGTGACGCGTTATCAGAATAACTAATTTTCATTTTTTAAAGAAAATTATTTTTTTAATATCTTAATATCGTACCCCTCCTATTTCTCTTTTGCGATAAAATTAATCTTCATCTCAATATTGCGTAGAAAGCAGACTCCATACTTGGGGAATGAACTAAAAGCAATGCATTCACAAAATTTTAATTCATAAATATAACTATATAGCAAAAACATATATTACAAATTAACAGTTATATGTTATAGAAAAGGGAAAAAATTAGAAGAAAAATATAGCATTCACATACTAACTTCAGAATAATAAAAAAAAAACATAAAAACATGATTATTTGATAAAATACAAATTGTACACAGAAGTAATTATAATAATGGAAACCTTGAGATGAAACAAATAAACCAAACATAAAACCAAGTTTGAGATAATCAAGAAACTTAAATACGAAATCACATTCCAATTTCAAATTCTTTCTAGAAACATATTACCAATAAATATGCAAGAAATAGTACAAAATAAAGGAGAGATTGGTAAATACCTGATTGTCCTCGTCTTGTAGTTGTATTACCAAATAACCTAGATAATAAAATGTCAAATCCCTACTGGCGAAATAGTAGGAATCCAATTTTCAGCCCACATTCAAGAAGCATTAATAGAAGAGAAAAAGTACAGTGCAAAAAGTTTGAAATAGTGCAATGTAGCGCAAATTTTAATGAAATTATGCAGTGTAGATATTTGTGAGACGGTGTAGTGCAGATTTTGGTTGTAAAAAAATGCAGATTTTAGATGTAAACAACAAATGTTATGTTGATCTAGATTTAAACTCACTAAAAATCGAAAATTCAATTTTAATTTCCACATAATTTTTACAAAACAATCTCAACCAAGGTAGTTCCAACAATTTTCCTCACTTTCTCATGAATTGAGTTGCTAAGATAGGATGCTATTAGACATCCAATTAAATCAGCAAAAACCCAAAATCAGTGTCATTGTCAACATGAATTAGCAACAATTATAAAACTCGCCAAAAAAATTAAGATTATCTAAATAGGTAACCTATGATATAAATCATGCTCTTAATTGCATACAATCTCCCAATCAATTTAAACACTCTTATTCTTCTACGATCTCCAAAAACTTGGGTCACATGGCCTACAAAAAATCTACCCCATCCAATTTTCTCACCCCTAATATCTTTATTCTTTATTAGAGAGAAGTGTTTTAGTAAGAGGTAATTACCATATATAAAACAATCAAACTAAAAAGAATTTGCAACCTTAATCCATGCTTAAAAATCCAAAGTAAAAGAAAGCTAAGAAATCTAAACTATTCTAAGTCTGAATTTAAAACAATCAAAACATAAACCATGAAGCTGTATTCTTTCTACAAAAAAAAACATTCATAACTTTTTACTTGGGTGTAATGAACCTAAAATGAAATAAATTGAGATCCTGCATTTATAAATTGCTTTTTGAGCTACTGTATACTACATTAAATGGACCAAGATCCTCCATTTGCAAAACTGATATAACTGATTTAGTGATATATGCCAAAAGTGTTTCCGATCATGTTCATTTGCTTTTCTAACCAATGAATATTCATAATTGGAAGAAACCCAACATCAGAATCTGTACAGAGAAATTATAATCAACATTAACATTCAAACTCTCTCATGTTCCTCCAATCAAACAATAAAAAACAGAATATTGATTTATAACAACAACCATTTATTTGTTGTGTGTTTAGAAGAGAGCATACCCAAACAACCTTCAAGGACCCTTTGTTGTTTCTTGAAATAATTAGCTACCTAGTTTCCTTTACCTACAATTAAATGCATAAGATGAATGAATGCATAAAAAATCATCAAATTTTGATTTTTTACTTTCCAAAAGAGCTTAACATCAACTATGTCAAAAAATAAGAAATTGTTCAATAATATTAAAACTCCAATCATAAAAGCAGAAAATTTTCCTTTGTTTCAATATGTCTTTAGTACCAACCTTCGTGACTCTTTTACAACTTTTTTTGGATTGTGTGTCTCAATAACATATCAATGCAATTATTAATTACTCAAAACTCAAAAAAATATATATTTATAAATTATAAGTTACAATTCAAATTGATTCTCATGAGTTCTTTAAATGTAAAGAGAACATTACAATATTTAGAAATTAGATGTACATAGATAAATAGTTAACCCTATACTAAAAAAAAAAATCTAACAAAAAAATTTGCCAAGCAGGAAAAAAATTCTAACCAAAAAACAAAAATCAACAAACCAAACCCAAGAAATTGGAAAAATTTAATTAAAAATTAGCATACCTTTAACCTTAATTCGAATGGAGGAAAAGACTAAAGAGAAAGGCAATATAAAAGCAGAAATTAATTAGGAATATTAAATTTAAATAAAAGTGAATGGAAGAACAAAAATTAAGAATGAAACTTGCTTTGTTGTTACAAGGAATGAACAAAAGAAATGCACAAAGAATTATAAATTGAACAACCATGAATAGGTTGGTGCACAAAATATATATATTTTTATATATATATATATATTAAAAAAAATAAAGAGAGGAAGAACAATAAGAACAAAACATTATCACTAAAACTATTTATAAGATGATGGTTATAGATTCATAATTAAATTTGGTTATAGTTATAGATTCCTAAACAAATTTGATTACCAAAACTTATCTACAAAAAAAAATGAAAAAAAAATTTATTTTTAACCAAACTTAGTTACCTTTGGGCCGGTTTCGGTGGACTGGGTCGGACTTGGTTTGGACTCCATTTGTGGGCTAGGTTGGGTGTGATGGTTTATCGCCGACGAACATAGTTGATGGCCGATTTCGATGGGTTGGGTTGGGGTGCGTGTTGGAGGAAGGAGATGGGTGTTTTGGACGATAGAGAAGGGGAACATATATGGGTTTGCGTTTGAAGGAAGGAGATGCATTTTGGAGGAAGGAGAAGGGGTTTGGCCAAAAGAAATCTTTGATTATGGTGGTTTGTGGCTTACAGTTTTTAGTGGGTCTGGATTTTGGAGGAAGGAGAAAGGGATTGGCCAAAAACAATCTCTGATTAAGATGGTTTGTGGCTTGTAGTTGTCGTGGATTGTGGACATGGTGGTGGTGGTGCTAAGTTATGGTGATTGTGGGTGGAATTCATAGGGGCGGGCTTTCACAATGAAGGTGGGTATGGTGGGTTTTAAATAATCATTGCTCTTAGTGGCGTTTGTGGGTTGTTGAGGTTGCAGAAATTGTCTTATGGCTGGGTTATTGAGATGGGTCTGCGTTTTTGGTGGGTCATTGGTGTTTTTTGTTGCTGCGGCATTTGGTTTGTGTTTTGATTGAGGAATCTGTGTTTTTGGTGGTAGAAGTGGTGTGTTTTTGGATGGAAGGAAGGCTTGGCTGTGGGTCTGAGGAAGGAGGTGGAGATCGGATTGGGGGAGCTAGTAGAGGAGGAGCATTTTTTTTTTCTTTAGAAGGAGGAGCTTGATTATAATATTAATTAAAACTAGCCTCTGAGCACGAGCTCATGCGCGTGCTCAGAGGCTTTTCTATTTTTTGGGTATATTTTAATAATTTGCAAGGAAAAAAAAAACACAGTTTGACGTCAAAGAAGAGAAATAAGTACCAAACAAATAGAAATTGTCATGTAGCAAGACAACCAAATACATATTGGTTGTTGGTGAGGAAATTGATGAAGCAGGAGGAGCCAGTGACTTGAAATATCATCACGGCTACGGTGTGCCCTTCTTGATCTGGGGAAAGCATGATGTGAAGAGCACGGCTATGAAAGTAACATGTCATTATCACAAATACACATTTGAGGGACATTTAATGCTATGTTATACTTTTGAGAATCCATCATCAAAAAATTCTCTTCAACTTATCAAGATACTCTCAAATGCGACTTTGCCTTATCTATAGCCATTATTTTTTTTAAAGAAGAAGATGATGATGAAGGAGGAGGAGGAGAAGTATAACTTGAAACTAAAAAAAAAAATTCCAGATAAGTAGTTCTTAAGAAGAAGTTAAAGAGCAGTTTAAATTATTAAATTTGAGAGTAAAGCAATTTGTTAGGAGTAAAACATGGGGGGGTGGAATTCAAGTAGTTTGTTAGGAGTAAAATGTAGGAGTGGAATTCAAATGTGGTAGGGTTTTTAAAATAAATAAATAAATTAAATGTCTCTTAAATATATGTAGTTCAAATAAATTTATATAGACTTAATTATTTATTGTTTAGAGTAGTGCTTAATAAATTTAGGGGTAAGGTAAGTACGTGGGGAGTTTTTTAAGCTATTGAGAAGAAGTAGGAATTTATATCTAGTAAGACATTTCAATGTAGAAGTAGGAATTTAAATCAACGTAAAAGTATGAGTTTATTAGAAGCAAGAATGCATTTCAACGCAGATGTAGGAATTTATTATTTTTGTCAATTTACTATTTTAACCCCATTTTTAAGTTTGAGGTAGGGTTATTTTTTACAATAAAAAAAGCAATAACTAACTTTCTTTTGCCAATTTACTATTTTAACCCCATTTTTAAATTGTTGGTTAATTAATTTAGGGGTATTTCTGACAGGAAAAAAGCAATAACTAACTTTCTGAATCCTCATAATATATACAGATATTTATTTAAGTAATGCTGATGTGTAAAAAATTGTGGAGCTTAGCAAAAAAGTTGAAGGTTTCGGTTTTTATATATACTAGACGCAGACCCGTGCAATGCGTGGGAAAAAAAATTATTTACTATAGTGAAAAATACTATTTCTCTTTTAAGAACTCAAATGATAAAAGCTAGAAACTGTTCATTCCTAACTAATAGTTAGGAAGAAAATCTTTCACAATAAGCATACATTAGACACTCTTCCTCTCTCAAATAACAATAGCATTTAGTTTATTATGAAAGCACAAAAGTTTTGGATAGGGAACTAATCAGACTACACAATATTATGGCAAATTCAAAGGCTGGCATTGATTACTAGAAAATCGTGTATTACTTTTCGCTAAAGAAAAAAAAAACTTGTTTTTGTAAAGAGAAAATAAATTTAATATCTTCAAGTTTCTGCCCTTTATTTTAATGTTCACTTCAACCTTTGAATGATCACTCCAATAGAAACAATCTTAGTATCTTACTAATTGCCATCTCTTGTCTAGTCATTTACATGTTTTGGTTCTTGTTTTGAATTTGACAGCTATTTTAGACATTTACATCTAACGTTGTCATCTAATAATTATAGTTTTATCCCTTTGATGTAAAAAGAATGTGAGCTTGTTATTTCTTTCTAATACAATGCTTTTCTGGGTACATTCTGTTAGGACATATGTGGATCATGTTAAGAACATATGTCATTTAGAATTGGCAAATCATTTGACAAAACACATTTTACTTGTAATTGGGTAGATCTAGGATGTGTTTAATACTTCTAGGAACAAGAGTTCAAGTTCAAGTATTGAAGTCATGCAAATTTGTCCAAGAATCAAGTGAAGAAGTGCTGTGTTTTAAAGCTCAACAGATGTATCTATTGAGATTTAAAATGTGAAGCTCGACAGATAAGCTTGACAACTGTATCTAACAAAAATTATGAAAATCAGTTTTTCAAATCTGATTTCACGCATATCCATGTGTATGTGTTTAGGTTTTCTTTTTTCACAACCTTAGACATATATAAGGATTATTTCAAGGGCTGTCTCACTTATTGCAAAGGTTTTATGGAAGCATATTGTGACCGAAGACAATTTGTCCTAGTTCATCTTTCTCTTGAAGAAGTTGCTGCGTTTATACGTAGTAAGGTTTTGTGACCAATGAATTTCTTGATCTTCATCGTGTGGATAAACTGAAGAACTTTACAGCCAACATCCTTCTCAAGTTGGTGTGTTAGTCACGTACTTGAATTCATGCATTAATTGGTTAGTCACGTACTGGGAGCCGTACATTGAAAATGAGAAATTGTCCCTACAAAACAAGTCCAATTGTGCATTGGGGTAGGGGTAGGGGTTCAACTGTAGGTTAGTATAAGGTATTGGGATTCCTTTACTTGTAACCACTTGTTTTGATAATAGTGTATTCTCGGGAATGGTGACCTTAAGTTCACCCAGTGGAGTTTTTGACTTGGAGGTTTTCCCAATTTGTAAACAAATCACTGTGTCAAATTTATTTTCCGCTGCATTTTACTTAGTTGGTGATTTGTTTGTGCTACCACGCGTACTGCATGTTAATTTACTTAATTAGTTAACTTGGCTAATTAATTGGTTAATTTACCATAGGGGGTCAATACATTCTTAGCCTATCACATTCAATAATATCTACTAATCAAAAGATTGTAATAGCTTACAACCCAAAAATAATTAACCACACCCCCATTATATGGTTAGGCTAAAAATAATTATAATTTGGATAATGTTTCCATGATCAGTCTAGGATGAAAAGGCAACACCATCGCATTAAGGATGTGGGATTTCTGATGTCTCACCTTCAACTTGGTTTTTGTAGCGGTGCAGTTGAAGCAAATCAATAGCTTAGCACAATTCCTACGACGAAGAAATCCAACTCAAATTATAACTTTTTTTTTTTTGGTAGAACAGATTGCATATAATAGATATAAACTATATGGTTGTCACCTCTACGTTACCAATCATAGAAATACAAAGAGTAGTACAGCCCCAACAACCATTATGATTTTAATCAACAATATTATACACTAATGCATCAAGCATAAACTGTCAATATGACTGATTAGTAATAGGAAAAGAAGAAAACCTAAAAACTAAAGATTTCCTAGCTTTGTTCGATGTATGCTACATTAAATTAAGGTAGCAACCTTAACAGGTGAACTTGAACTTTTATAAAGGATCTTATATGTAATATAATTGACTTGGGAAGAAAGAATAGTCCCCAAAAACTTACTTGTTTACTCAAAAGTAACAGAGTACTCCAAGCCACAAAGATAGAAATACCACCCAAACACCAAAGGTAAGTGCTAAACATAGATAAATTTAAAACAAACTTATTTTTCATGAGGATGAGATGCAAAATGCACTATGAATTGGAAACATACATCTAAAAAAAGAAAAAAGAAAAAGAAAAGTTATCAAAGATGACAAATAAAGAATAGATATGATATTGAAAATTGATAGTCTGTAAATTTTTTATAGGGATTTTGGGACTCCAAAAGACTATCACCATTACAATCCATGATTATTTCCTAAAATTATTTCTAGCCATATTCAAATTGAAACCATTACACCAATCTGAGGCAAATGCTCCAACCCATATAATAATATTACTTCAATCTTTAACATTTTCTATATTTGTAATCGATTTCAATAAAAATTTAATCAATGGAATAAAAATCATAATCTCTGATATTGTGAAATTAAACCCAAAAAAAAAAAAAAAACTTGAGCAGAATCCATATGGGATTTGACCTTGGCTTGCATCCCATTTAGTGCAACAACTTCTTCCTCCATTTCCTTCAACCGTTTCTTCATGTCATCCACATCCACTCCCTCCTGCTTTAACCATTTTTGTTTTCACAATTAGCCAAAAGTAAACTTAAAGTGTACAATTTTGTAACCAATGTTGGAAAAATCTGATTTTGTATCTCATACAAAACACACAGCGGAAGCAACAAACAACGACCTATTTCATTCATGATTGATAACATGCACTATGTAAATTTCGGAATTTAAGAACAAGATAGCGTACCTTGGTGTGGAGAAATTCAAAACAAAGATTAGAAGCACTTGGGAACACTTTTAATCTTCACTCCAATTCCATTTTATGCCCAAGATGTGTGGTCTCTCAATCAGTTTTCAAAGGGAGAATGAAAGTGTGTCTCACTCTCACATACACACTATTTCTTATATCACTAATAAAAATTCTATATGTTTCTCCCCTTTATAACTAACTGATTATCTAATTGGGCTGGCCTATTGGGCATTTCCAATTGGGCTTTAATGTGTGGCTTGGAGTGGGACCAAAAGGGACCAATAAGACACTAGCTCCAATGGGCCTTGGGCTTTTCCATCAACTCTTGACAAGTCCAAAGTTACCATTAGTTATATTTAATACCACTATATAAATATAATTGCACTCTAGGCCTTATTAATAAATTATATCCCAAGACTTTATTATACACGCAACCCCTTCATAAAATATTCGTAGTAATAAAAAGTCATAAATGTAGACTGCCACTTTGTAAATTACTACATCTTATCCTTGAGTACCTGGTTTAATCCTTTAAATTTATTCATCATATATTTATGAATTCCAATTTCATAAATATATACTTTAGTAATTTCTTACCAAAGTGGTTAGGCCTAACACTCTGAATAACCAAACCTATTAAATTTATCTCAAGGGAATATGTTATATCTCCGTTAAGAGATTATGAATTCTATCTTGAGAATATATGTTCCATCAACACTAAATGTGGCTGCCCAACATACTGAGGTTTTGACCGTTACTTTAGATCTCACTCTTGATATATCAAAGCAACCTACACGTCATGATCAGGTCCATTATTCTCTCAGGATTAAGAGTTCATGCAAATAAAAGTCGTGAGATTTATTATTCATTTGATAGTCATTAGGAGAATAATAAATCTCACATCGGTTTAGTTCAATATGTCTTAACTCTTAAAACATATCAACATATCAACTAGAAGTCTCCACTTCCATGATTAAGACCAATTATCTTAGTTGATACGTTATAGTCTTCGCAGATGAAATGTCCAATTTCATCACCGACTACGAACTATAAATTTTGAGTTTACAAAGAACTTGTGACTTATATCTTCTGTGGCTAAATTACATAAATCACATACTATGCATCTCATGGACTATATGATAATGTCTCAATATTCATGTTATCATTATTTTAGATAATAATAAAACAACTTTATTAATCACAATATTAAGTCATACACAATGTCATACATAATGTCATACATAATATTATACATAGTATCATACAATATGATTTAAGGTCACAAATCCTAACAATCTCCCACTTGCCCTAAAGACTATTGTGCACTAATCTAACTCTCATTCCCTCCAAATGTGACTTAAAAGTCCTTTAAGGCAAGGCTTTGGTAAAAGGATCTGCTAGATTATTTGCACTTTCAATCTTTGCTACCACAACATCTCCACGAGCAACAATGTCTCAAATGATGTGGTACTTCCTCTCAATGTGCTTTCCTTTCCTGTGATTCCTTGGATCTTTGGATTGTGCAACTGCTCCACTATTGTCTCAAAACAATGTGATGGGAACTTGCTCCATTCTCATAACACCAAGATTAGAAAGGAATTTCTTGAGCCAAACAGCCTCCTTTGCTGCTTCACAAGCAGCAACGTACTCAGCTTCCATGTTGGAGTCTGCAATACAAGATTGCTTAACACTCCTCCAACTTATGGCTCCACCTCCCAAGGTGAAAACACATCTTGAAGTGGATTTTCTGAAATCTAGATCCGATTAAAAATCTAAATCTGTATAGCCAATGGGAATTAAATCCTCACACCGGTAAACAAGCATATAATCTCTCGTTCTCCTAAGATACTTGAGAATATGCTTTACAGCTTGCCAATGTTTTGGTCCTAGATTTGATTAATATCGGCTGACCATACCAACTGAATAACAGATATCTGGTCTAGTACAAAGCATGGCATACATGAGACTTCCCACTGCAGAAGCATAAGGAAATTGTCTCATCATATTTTCTTCCTCTTGAGTCTTAGGCCTTTGGTCATCAGATAGAGGAACTCCATGTCTAAAAGGAAGCAATCCTTTCTTGGAGTTTTGCATGCTAAACCGTTCTAGAATCTTATCTATATATCCAGCTTGTGATAAGCCTAACATCTTATTCTTGCAATCTTGCCATAGCTTGATCCCTAGAATAAAGTTAGCCTTACCCAAGTCCTTCATATCAAATTGGCTTGACAACCAAACCTTTACGGATGACATTACCCCTACATCTGTTCCAATGAGTAAAATATCATCAACATAAAGCACTAGGAACATTACTACTTTGTCTCAATGTCTTTTGTACACACATGGTTCATCAAGATTTTGTTCAAAGCCAAATGACTTGATTGCTTGATCAAATCTGATGTTCCATGATCTAGATGCTTGCTTAAGTCCATAAATATACTTTTTCAACTTGCATACCATATGCTCTTGGTTCTTTGCTATAAAACCTTCCGGTTGCAACATGTATATTTCTTCTTCAAGATTGTCATTAAGAAATGCAGTCTTGATATCTATTTGTCAAATCTCATAATCATAATGAGCAGTAATGGATAAGAGAATTCTGATAGACTTAAGCATCGCTACTGGCGAAAAAGTTTCATCATAATCGATACCTTCTTTTTGTGTATACCTTTTTGCCTGCTTTTTGTGTATACCCTTTCGCCTGCTTTTTGTGTATACCTTTTTGCCACTAGTCTTGCTTTAAAGGTTTCAACCTTTCCATCTATCCATCTCTTCCTCTTGTAAACCCATTTGCAACCAACAGTTTTAATGCCGTTAGGCGCCTTTACAAGATCCCATACATGATTGGAATACATAGAATTCAATTCAGATTTCATAGCTTGGACCCAATGATGTGCATCTATATCATTCAATGCCTCTTCATAAGTGTAGGGATCCGATTCAGCCTCTTCTGAAATAGCTACATAAGTTTCTCCCAAGCCTCTAAATCTTATAGGAGGCCGAACAATTCTCCCACTACGGCGAGGCACCTGTGTACTAGACATCTCATGAGTAATATCTTGTGGTGTATCCAATACAGCCACATCATCCCTAGTTTCATCCATTGGTTATTCAACTACAGGTTCATCTATTTCAGCCAATAGAACCTTACTTTTAGGATTAAAATTATTCACATAATCATCTTCCAAAAATTTGGCATGGGTGCTAAAAAACACTTTGTTATCCTTGTGATTATAGAATAAATAACCCTTGGTTTCCTTTGAATACCCTAAAAACATGCATACTTCCGTTTTAGCTTTCAACTTATCAGACTTCTTTTTCAACATATGTGCTGGACATTCCCAAATGTGGAAATATTTCATACTAGGCTTGCACCCACTCCACAATTCCTTAGGTGTGTTGGGAACAGATTTGATGGAACCAAATTCAAAACATGCATAGCAGTTTTTAGTGCAGATCCCCAAAAAGAAACTGGTAAAGTTGAGTAACTCATCTTGGACTTAACCATTTCCAAAAGAGTCCTATTCCTTCTTTCCGCTACACCATTTTATTGGGGAGTTCCAGGTGCAGTCAATTGGGAGACAATCCCATTTTGAATTAGATAATCCTTGAAATCCCCAAGAAGGTATTCGCCACCTCGATCAGATCGAATGGCCTTTATGCGTTTACCTAATTGATTTTCAACTTCAGCCCTAAACTCTTTGAACTTTTCAAAGGCTTCGAACTTCCGTCTCATTAGGTACACATAACCATATCTTGAGTAATCATCCGTAAAAGTGGTGAAATACTCATAACTTCCTTTTGCTTGGGTTGACAAAGGACCATATACATCCGTATGAACTAATTCAAGCAACTCTTGGGCTCTTCTACCTTTTTCATTAAAAGGTCGTTTGGTCATCTTACCTTCCAAACAAGATTCACAAACTGAAAATTCATCAAAGTCCATGGGTTGTAAAAGTCCATCTTTGATTAGTCTTTGAATCCTATTTGAATTAATATGACCCAAACGCAAGTGCCATAGATATGCATCACTAGTAGAAGGAAACTTTCTCTTTAATGATTTTACATGAGAGCTACTATCTAATTCAGAATTGTATAATTCATGCTTGTTAGGAGTTAAAATATAAAGACCATCCACAATATTGCCAGAACAAATAAACATTTTATCCTTCTTTATTACAACATTGTCTTTGAGGATAACACAATATCCATGTTTACCTAAGTAAGTTGCAGAAATTAAATTCCTACGAACATTAGGTACATACAAATAGTCTTCCAATATTAAAACTCTAGACATAAAACATAAATTAACACTACAACAGCTTCAACCGGAATCTTGCTCCCATCAGCTTAAGTAAGAAATAGTTCTCCCTCATTCAACTTTCTGGTCTCCTAGAACCCCTGCAAAGAATTGCAGATATGATTAGTACAACCTGAATCCACACACCAAGAATCCGTTGGATTCTGTAGCAAACATATTTCAAGAAGAAATGAACTTTTCATACCCTTATTCTTGGCAACCTTGAATGTTGGACAATTCCTCTTCCAATGTCCTTTCTCACCACAATGGAAACACTTTCCTTTGGTTTTCTTTCCTTTGTTGGCAACTCCTAAGGCAATTTGTTTACCATCTTTCTTAGTGAAGTCCTTCTTCTTCTTCTTCTTACCCTTGCCTTTCGACTTAGGTTGAGAAGTAGAAGCTTCACCCACATTGGCTTCAACACTAGAAGTACCAAGGATGCCTTCCGCCGCTACCAACTCATTCATTAATTCAGACAAAGAATAAATCTTTTTGTTCATATTATAATTGATTCTGAATTCCTTGAATGATTCCGGTAGTGACTGGAGTATCATATCCACTTGGGATTCTCCATCAATGTCGGCACCTAAAACTTTTAATGTGTTCAGATTAGCAATCATCCTAAGACAATGCTCCCTCACTGAACTTCCTGCAGCCATTTTGGTATTATAAATTTTCCTCATGGTTTCTTGCCTTGCAGAACGGCCTTGCTCACCAAACATCTCCTTCAGACTATGCATTATGTCCGAAGCAAATTCTACATCCTGCATTTGATGCTGTAGAACATTTGAAATAGATGCTAGGATGTAACACTTGGCCATTTCATTAGATTTCTGCCAACGATCATATCGCTGTTTTTCCTCAAGAGGAGCATCTAATGAAGGAAAGCTAGGACATGGTTGAGTAAGCACATATTTGTGCTCTTCAGCTGTAAGAACAATGTCCAAATTTCTTTTCCAGTCAACATAGTTGGATCCAGTCAGCTTGTTCTGGTTAAGAATAGCAACAAGTGGGCTAAATGATGCCATGATATAAATCTGAAAATAATAAACATGAATATAATAAGTAAACTAGACATTATCAATTTAACATATAAGCATATAATATGGAACCTTAATAAAACCATAATATAAAATATGCAACAACAACCCAATCCATGTCTATAATTCCTTGGTAGCAAGTTGATTATAAACACATTAATTGGTTGAGAACTATTCTCATTATTAATGCTATCATGATAACTCTTATCAAACATTAATAATATGCCGTATTACCTTTAGCCTCTAAGTAATAATGACATAGCTCATTTGGGAGGTTAACATTACACTTAGTCTAGTGTACACCATTATCTAGAGTCATGCGTAACCACATTTCATCTTCATTTTATAGTGTTTAAACTTGTAGTACCATGGAACAAAACACCCCCCTTTGGGATTGCGAGGCATATATGCCAAGACGAGGTGTTTGTCCATACTACTTTAAACGGGTAAGTTCAATCTTGTAGTACTATGAAGTAAACACCCTCCTTTGGGATCGTGAAGCATATACGCCAAGACGAGGTGTTTACCCACACTACTATGAACCGATAATGGAGGCCGTGAGATCCAACCCTTGTATCTCTCTCCCACTAGATATTTTAAATTAAAGATTTTAAGATCAAGAACCATAATAATGCTAGACTCGTGAAAAACATAATCCTAATCTAATTAGGAATAAATTTCATTAAACTAGCATTAACATATATAAATATATATAACGTAATATAAACCCATATTACATTTAAAAATCCATATTACATCATATATAATATAATATACGGATTAATATATGTAATATATTATTATTACATTATATATTATTATTATATGTAATCTTATATACGGATCATAAATTGAATCCTTTATATATAACATATAGATTGCATGATTCTTTATATATCATTTGCATGCAAGTTGGCCATTTCATCCGTATAAACTAAGGCAATAGAATCCTTGAATAACCAATTGCATGCCATCAAGGATTTGCACTCAAGCCAATCCAGGAAGTTAGGCGTTGAAACTTCATATCACTTCCCTAAAAATAACTAACCATGCAAAGCAATTGAAGGCAAGCCATGCCAAAAAGGAAACCAAGCGGTGCATTAATGGTTCGTACATGACAGTTATTGCCTTGGAAGTAATATAAGGCTATTCGGTCTACAATATATATATATATATATATACACAAACAACGATCTATTTCATTCATGATTGATAACATCCACTATGTAAATTTCGGAATTTAAGAACAAGATAGTGTACCTTGGTGTGGAGAAATTCAAAACAAATATTAGAAGCACTTGGGAACACTTTTAATCTTCACTCCAATTCCACTTTACGCCCAAGATGTGTGGTATCTCAATCAGTTTTCAAAGGGAGAATGAAAGTGTGTCTCACTCTCACATACACACTATTTCTTATATCACTAATAAAAGTTTTGTATGTTTCTCCCCTTTATAACTAATTGATTACCTAATTGGCCTGGCCTATTGGGCATTTCCAATTGGGTTTCAATGTTTGGTTTGGAGTGGGACCAAAAGGAACCAATAAGACACTAGCTCCAATGGGCCTTAGGCTTTTCCGTCAACTCTTAACAAGTCCAAAGTTACCATTAATTATATTTAATACCACTATATAAATATAATTGCACTCTAGGCCTTATTAATATATTATATCCCAAGACTTTATTATACACGCAACCCCTTCATAAAATATTCGTAGTAATACAAAGTCATAAATGTAGACTGCCACTTTGTAAATTACTACATCTTATCCTTGAGTACTCGGTTTAATCCTTTAAAGTTATTCATCATATATTTATGAAATCCAATTTCATAAATATATACTTTAGTAATTTCTTAACAAAGTGGTTAGGCCTAACATTCTAAATAACCAAACCCATTAAACTTATCTCAAGGGAATATTTTATATCTCCAGGGAATATTTTATATCTCCGTTAAGAGATTATGAATTCCATCTTGAGAATATATGTTCCATCAACACTAAATGTAGCTGCCCAGCATACTGAGGTTTTTACTGTTACTTTAGATCTCACTCCTGATATATCAAAGTAACCTACACGTCATGATCAGGTCCATTATTCTCTCAGGATTAAGAGTTCATGCAAATAGAAGTCATGAGATTTATTATTCATTTGACAGTCGTTAGGAGAATAATAAATCTCACAGTAGTCCAGTTCAATATGTCTTAACTCTTAAAATATATCAACATATCAACTAAAAGTTTCCACTTCCATGATCAAGACAAATCATCTTAGTTGATACGTTATAGTCTTCGCAGATGAAAAACCCAATTTCATCACCGACTACGAACTATAAATTCTGAGTTTACAAAGAACTTGTGACTTATATCTTCAGTGACTAAATCACATACTAGGCATCTCATGGACTATATGATAATGTCTCAATATTCATATTATCATTATTTTAGATAATAATAACACAACTTTATTAATCACAATATTAAGTCATACATAATATTATACATAGTATCATACAATAGGATTTAAGGGCACAAATCCTAACAACCAAAGAGCTATTATTAACACTCAATACTTTACCATTAGATTCAAAGCAAAAACTATAGCAGTCAATTCGAAATCATGAGTTGGATAAGTTTTGTTTAAAATTCTTTAATTGTCTAGTGACATAAGCAACCTAGCTAGTCATGTTTTTACATCTCATAAAAAATGACATTGAGAAAATAAGGCCAACAAACACATCTCACCCTGATTAAATCAACAACATAGCATCACATTCCTTACTTATCTTCTTCCTTACCAATCTCCATGTATTATGACTTCTAGAATAAATAAATAAATAACTTAGCACTTTTGTCAAGCATCTAGTGTATGTGTAAGAGAAAAAACAACACTTGGTTACATAAAGGTTGGTGTCGCAAGAACCAAAAAAAGAAAAAGCATGTAACAATCATTGCTACCATCACAAACCTAAACAACCACATGAACAAAATTTTGATGGTTAACAACAATAATAGACCAATCTAAAATATTGTCTCGGTACCAATACGACAATACCAACATTAGTAAAAACATAATAAGACAGATAAACCATTTTTGTTCTCTGAAATCATTTTTATGAAAACATACGCCAATTTGGTTTTGAACGAGTATCGTAAAAATACTGTCTTTTTGTTTGATTGGGTAATTTTGACCAGATTGCATTAGTTTAAAAAATGAAAAACTTGATTTTAAGGGGTACAAATGAATCAAATAAAAGAAAAGGAAAACACATTACTACTTCATTGGTGTTGTTGGTGTTTCTTGTGTTAACCATCTCTGCCTCCCTCTCTCTCTCAGAAAAAAAAAATAGAGATACCTTAAAAGGGACAATACAGAGAATACTCGCAAGGTTCTTCTTTAATCTTATACAAATCAGAATCTAATGTAACCAAAATACCTAAATATAAATCAATCCAACCATACTTCCCAAAACTATGTCAAATTTCATTCCCAAATCTAAGAAATAAGGAAAAAAAAAAACTTTACTAGTGGTAGTTCGGACAATCTGATGGTAACGGTGCACCTTATGGATTGTATCTTTGTGTCCTTGCTGTTCTAGTGGTTTGAGTATGGCGAGGGAACAGTTGGTGGCGGCAAAACTGATGTTGCCGGCCGGGCTTAATGTGGCTTATGAACTCTTTCTCCAAGTGTTTTTGCGGTTCTAGTTTTCTTTTAATACCAAAAGGTTGTTAAATGGTGTTATAACATTGTGAAATAGTATAATTTATCGCTTCTTAATTGTTAACATGGCTGAAAGTTAGATGCACATTTTTTCCTATGTGGTAGTACCTCCCTTAATTGCAGGGAAAGGCTTCTACTATTATATATATATATATATATATATATATATATATATATATATATATATATATATATATATATATATATATATATATATATATATAGACACACACACATACACTAGTTACTAACCCGTGCGATACATGAAAAAACTATTGATTCTGAAAAAAAAATCCAACAATGAGTAAATCGACATTTTGAAAAAAAGTAATAATAATTGAAACTTCAAAATACCAAAAAGCCCAAGACACAAATACTAAACCTACTGAGATACAAATACCAAAAACCCTAAGACTTAAAACTTCAAAATTTATAGAATCCCCAAATTCTACTTCAGAACCAAACCAAATTAAACAAATTTATATATAACATACCAAATAAAAATTTATCGGTCCCTAGATTGGAAGACATAGGTTGCATCTTTAATTTTTCTCCAAAAAAATAGAGATGTTTT
Organism: Castanea sativa; assembly: GCF_040712315.1. Lineage (NCBI taxonomy): Eukaryota > Viridiplantae > Streptophyta > Magnoliopsida > Fagales > Fagaceae > Castanea > Castanea sativa. Next base: position 6,398,096 of record NC_134020.1, read on the forward strand.
ATCTGCCATGTACAATATAAAAACAAATTAGTATAAATTTCAACCCAAAAACCAAGCCCACGATTAATAAAGTGAGTCACTTTTTTTTCAACGTTAGTTTTTTTTTTTTTATTCCTTTCATAATTTTTGTTTCTATATAAATTATCAATGTTTGAGTTTGAGTTTGAGTTTAAGTTGGACTTGTTAGAGAGATAGAGTTTCACTCCTTGTTAAGTTTTGATTAAACAAAAATAATTTTATTTAAAAAAATGTAATGATGAGTTCGAGTTTAAGTTGGACTTATTAGAGAAATAGAGTTTCACTTTTAGTTAAATTTGAACTAAAAATAATAATTTTATTTAAATAAAATGATAATTTTATTTAAATATTGTGCTAACGTGGAAAATTGTGAGAGTTTCAGAAGCTTCGGTTATATATATATATATATATATATATATATATATAAAGTCATGCTAACGAGCGCCCTTAAGGTAATGGTTGACACAATTTTTATGAGAAATAGAAAATACTATCAAAACATTAATTTTTTTTCTCTTTCTAAAAAACTTTTCTTTAAATGGATTATTAACCATTGCCATGGTTTTAAAAACCGGTATGGTGAAAGAACCGGAAAAGGAACTGGTTACCGATTTTCTAGTCGGACCGGTGATATCATAAATAATTTAATTAATAAAAAAATAATTATAAAAAAATAAAATAATATAAAAAATAATATAGGTATAGCTACTGATATTTACTAAAAAAAGATATAAAATTTTAGAAGTATCTTCATGTTAAATTTAACTCAAATTAAAAGAAAAATAAATTATCATTTTTTTAGAGGAAGAAAAAGAAGTTAACCTAAACAAACTACCAGAAAAAAAGGTTTTGGTTTTGAAGTTTTACAATTATATATAATTTTTAGTATTTTTAACAAAACCATTATTTAATTTAAAAAATATTTATCTATGTTAATATAATTTCACATCTAAATATTTCTTCTAAAAAAATTGTATCTATTATAAAAATATTTTATGCTTGTCTCGAATATTGCAATAACCTTACCGGTGCACGGAGTGCAAATAATTCTTTGCCTTTGATTGACCACTCAAACCCACGTAAGCCATATCACAAATGTATTTCTCATCAAAAAAAAAATTTGTTTGCCTCTCCCACCTAACCATCAACGTGGCCAAAGGACATCCAAGTATCCAACCACATTTAAAAAAAATAGTCCTCTCTTGAATCTCTTCTCCTTATCTAAAAAGTCCAAAAAAATTGCTCAAATCTCTCTCTCTCACTCTGAACTTTTTTTTTTTTTTTTTTTCCTGTTCGTATGTTCTCTGGTTCTTCAACCTCTCCCCTTTTGTTTTTCCTCTCTTCCTCTAGCCAATCCAAATTTTCCATAGAAGCTCACCCTCTCCTTTTTGTTTTTTTTCCCCTCTCTTCCTTCACTCGCCGCTGACCCATCAAATTTGTCCAATGCATAACCATTAGATTTTCCCAACCACCGACCAATAGAAGCTCTATACTCGGTCAAAGCGGCAATAAAACAGCACCATGATTGGCGACAGCGGGAATTCTGGGTTCATGGGTTTTGGATTATCGGGTTTGTGGGTTTCTGATATATTTTTTTTATTTGCTGGTGTTTTTGGTTCTTCTTCGCATGGATTTTTTCAAGCAGACTGAGGCGGAATGATTGTGAGACTAAGATGAGAGAGTGATCTGATTAGGCTTAAGGTTAGTTTTTAGGATTTTATTGAGGACCAAAACGACGTGGTTTTAGTGGAAAAGTCAAAAAAACCCCCCAACCGGTCATTAACTAATTCGACCACGCCGGTTTTCGATTCTCAGGTTGAACCGGTCAGTTTTTACTATTTACTAGTTTTAAACCAATTTTCGATATTTTACCATAACCAGACTGAATTGAAGGCCTGTTTCTGATCGGACCGGTCAGACCAGTCGATCTGGTCCGATTTTTAAAACTATGACCATTGTCCTATAGGCATCCATTAGCATTTTTCATAAAGATTAACTAAGAATGTAATTATATTTATACAATAATATAATAATATACACTTTCTAAAAGTCCACAATAGACTACAGCGGCCAAATCGGCCAAATACCACCTTTTTTCAAATTTTTTAGTCAAAAAACACGGTTTCGAAAATAATTGGTGATCTACCACTTTTTCAAGTACTTGAGCTCACCAAACTCGAGTACCAGATTTTGTAGTTCTACCGTGGCATGCCAGCATGGCATCTCAGATTAAAAAAAAATGCACTTAGTACTCGAGTTTTCAGGAGTCGAGTACTGTATACTGTGGTACCCGAGTCCAATAAACTCGGGTACCAATTTGGGTTGGCCACCATCTATTCAGTGTATCATGCCCATTATACTCGAGTTTCATGGACTCGGGTACTGTTAACACAGCACCTGAGTCCATAAAACTTGAGTATTACTCACTAAAACCACAGAAAGTTCAAATTTTATCTCTCATTTCTCACTCACCAGTCACATACTTGAACACACTCTCACTCTTCACACCTAAACGTACAAACCCCAAACCCTTACTCCACCGGAGACAAGCCCATTTCATCAGCGGCAGAAATCTCTCCTCTCGCCGGCGACCTCGCACTCACTCCACCGGAGACAAGCGCATCTCATCGGCGGCGGAAAACAAGAACTCTCCTCTCGTCGGCGACCTCGCACTCACTCCACCGGAGACAAGCGCATCTCATCGGCGGTGGAAAACAAGAACTCTCCTCTCTCGGCGTTCTCACACTCAAAGATTAATATTTTAGTAATTTTTTTTCTTTTCATGAGTTTTTAAATTACACTTCTGTTTAAGATTACAAAATTTCCCAAAAGGTTTAAGTTAGAAAATTGTGAATTTAATCATGTAATCTAACATCCTTAATGATGGCTGGTGTTTTACAAATGTAAATTCCACAAACCGTGATTTAAATTGAATATCTTGCAAATGACATGCATAGGTTTTTAGCTTTTGTGGTTGGACTTGAAATGACCAGAAGATTTTTTCAATATTTGATAGGAAAAGTTGTGTTTGAATAACTAAAAAACTCTTGATTTTAAGTTTTAACTCCTACTGTTATTAGTAATGCCGCAATTGAAACAACATGAACAAATATTGGTATGGTCTATATGCTCTTCTAAATATTTATATTAAAGCTTGATGATTTTAGACCATCATGCTAGCTTTCATGGTGATTGATTGTGTGGGTTCTATTTGTAGTTAGTTTATATTTGCATTTCTTTTGCTACTATCCTGGATATGCAGTCAACAATCTAACAATATTTGAACTAGTTTTACTTTAAAAAAAAAATAATAGAAAAAAAGAACTAGTTTTGTGCACCATGGGCTGCAGAAGATAAATATTTGTCAGCTCTGAAAATTTGAACACTTGCGAAAATCCTTGTAGCTCAATTGGTTGGCACCTCTTATTGTTTCAAATGCAAACATCCAAGGTTCAAATCCAAATCCCCCCTCCCCCAACTACCCAATTATCAAAAAAAGATTATCTGAACACAATTTTGAGCATGCAATTTGTGTTTGTGAAGCTTGTTCTTCTTTTGTTCTTTTAGTTCCTCTACAAGCCCGCTAGTCATACACTGAAAGGCCTAATCAGCAGTTTATCTTCGGCCTTTTTTGAAGCAAATGAAAGGATTTTTAATCAGGCGCGCTGGAAATTTTTTTGAGCCTTGCATTGCATCTGATATTATTTAAAAAAATTTCTTGTAATTTTTATGCGGGAGACCACTGGATTGATGTCTTGTTTAAATAAAAACAAATAAATAAAGAAAGAAAAGCTAAAAAAACCTGGTTATGTAGGTAAGGTCTAGCTGTTTAATGTGAGAAGCTTTAATCCCTTTTCTAATTGATTTCTTATCTTTTACATTTTTTTTGTGATATGTTTAGGATTAGAAATTGCTTGGTTGGTTTAGATTATAATAATATGTTTTAAAAAATTGCTTGATGTTTCTTTCTAGTTTACACTTCCATGAGTTTTTAAATTACACTTTTGTTTAAGGTTACAAAATTTTAAGTTGCAGACTTTATGTGGTTTTTTAAAATTACGTTTTTATTAGGTGGGTTTTTACGTTTTTGAGTATAGTCTTAGATTTTTACTTTTTCTTAAGTTTGACCATGAAAGATGTGGCTGGATTACTTGATAGGTCATAGGTGATTGTTGTGTGGTTGAAGAAAAATTGTAAGAGGTTGCTCTAACGCATCTCAGATTCTCTACTATTTTTTTCTATTTATGGTTTTGTAATGCTTTTGGCTTTGTAATGCTAGTTTGGCTTTGTAATGCTTTGTTTGGTTTGGTTGTTTTAGAGATTTGGGAAAACAAAATACTTTGAACAGTTTCCTTATTAGAGTTTTGGGATAACTGTGGTTGATGGGATCCTTGTTGAACCAAGCTGGTAGGGCTAATTATAATGGTAGTGGTGGGGTTGTGAAGGGGGTGTTGAATTATGTTTCTTTATTTGTTAAATTGGTAGTTGTGTGTAGACTTGTTGAATTTGAGAAAAGAAAATATATTTGTATTCATTCATTATAATATCTAATGCAAGTGGCTTAGGAATGAGGCCATAAAATGTATCTCCTTTCTTTGTGTGTGTATATATATATGTGTGTATGTATTAAACTGAATGCTAATGGGTACTTGATGAATATGTTAATGGGCCATTAATCACCTTTAATTTATGCCAGATATAGACCCACATCGAGCGGGACCCTTTATAGGGACTGTCTTGACGAGGCAACCTATGCATCGTCCAAGTTTGCTTTGGGATGCTCCTTTGGCAGGCGAGGTATGCACTTGTGTCCAAAATCATAGTCAATATATGTAGTAGAAAAATTTTGGGCATTTATGTTTGAAGTGTAATTATTACGTGGTTAGTGAATGCTATTATTAATACTAAGCTGCTTTGTTTGCAGGAAGTGTCAGGTGTACTGACTTGTCGTCACCGAGATAAAGGTCTGTTTGATGGTGGGTTAGATCCACGGATTGCCACTTATATCACAGATGCGGGGTTAGATGGGCTACTTCGGGTCCCACATCTGGACTTTGACCATGCACTGATCACTGCCTTAGTGGAGAGATGCCGGCCAGAGACGCACTCATTCCACTTGCCCCATGGTGAGATGACCATCACGCTACAAGATATAGAGGTCATAATGGGGTTACCTGTATATGGCTTGCCGGTGGTGGGATTTACCCATATGGACAACTGACGTGACTTTTGCATCAAATTGCTAGGTACCCCCCTCCACCGGACAGACCAGTGGGTACGAAAAAGAACACTGCAGTGTTGGAAGGGCAGAGGATAAAAGCCAAATGGCTGGAGGAGCAGTTGCGCAACCCTCTTCCTGCTGACGCCACTGAGGTGCGTGTGCAGCAGTATGCTCGGTTTTACATACTCCAAATGTTGGGTAGTATACTATTTATGGACAAGTCTGGCGAACGGCTCTCAATCATGTATCTATAATTTTTCAATCCAATTAGCAATGGAAAGAATTATAGTTGGGGTAGTGAAACACTAAGTTGGCTATATAGACACCTCTGTAAGGCATCAGAGAAGACAGCCAAGCAAATTGGCGGTGCACTTCTATTAGTGCAGTTGTGGGCGTGGGCGAGGTTTCCACACATATGTCCTGTGATGAGGCATCCACACCAGGCACTGCCCCCAGGTCCACTTGCTATTAGGTATGTAGGATCTTCATCTTAGTTATCGTTTTACATTTTCGCATTATTTTTTTTCGCATGGGAATTATGTAAGTAACTAATATGAAGGTTATGTCTGTGTTGTTTGGTAGATGGAAAGGGGCTAAGATAACAATTGACCATCCAATGCACGTCCTACGCGCCTATCTTCTGTCGCTTGCTTCGCTCCGGCCAAATCAGGTATCGTGCCTTACAAGTGGGAACCACTTTGGCATGTATTGGTCACATTTGTTACACATTTTTTTCTAATTATATTGTTAATATGGTTGTTTGCATTTGTTGGATCATTGTAGATTGTTTGGGAGCCATATAGAGATTATTTGGGTTCCCTGCCCGCATATTGTATGGCAGGCCAACACATATGGAGGTCCATTGTGCCGCTCATACATTTTTGGGTGGTTGAAGGCCATCACCCCGAACGTGTTCTTCGACAAATTGGGATGAAGCAAGGCGTACCGGACAATGTCGATACTTCAATTGAACTTCACAAGATAACACTCTAGGGCAAGCACGAAAAAAACTAGGTTCAAGAACATGCCACTCATATTGCTAGATGGGCTGCGCACGCCACAATTGCCGAAGCATTGCCCTTTCATGGGGTAATGAGCTACAATGACGAGTATATGGTGTGGTATCGTCCCATCACTGTTCGGCATATTACAAAAGAGACCTCGTACTGGGACACTTTGCTAAGTTTATAAAGACTGTTCTGCTATAAATGTACCTCGCTTCGCATAGTTTAGTTCCAAATCCTAACACTACTCTTGTATACTTGTGACAGGTTGAATCACAGTTGAGGATTATAGCGAAGTTCGAACCAGGGTCTGAGATCTACACCAATTGTATTAATGCCTTGCAATCTGTTGAAGAGATCAGTCGATTGACCTTGGACGATGCACGCACTGTGGGCAACGCAAGTGAACCGGCTGTAGGGCGTGGTCGGCAAGCAGGTGGACATCAAGGGCATAGAGGTCGTCAATCTAGTTAGCGTCATACATCTAGTCGGCGTCCCACAACTGGTCGCCGTCACACATCTGGTGGGCATCACACACCCGTGCATGACCACACCATGGAGGAGGCAAGTCAGACATCAGATGAGATGTGTTTGGACACTAGTTATGACATGGGCTCCATGGCACATGATGATGCAGGTCCATCCCATTCGTTTGTCCATGGTAAGACATGTCGGTCCCCATCCATGGTTCGCAATGATACCTGCCCACCCACATCCTCTCCCCCACCGACTATCGGCACTATCCCCGCAGATGTATGTGGTGGAGATGAGATGTGATTCATGCCCACCCCTAGGCTACCCATCCCTAGTGCCATCCAAACACCTGTGTGTCCCACTCCCCCACTAGAGGCTTCACACAGTGAGGATCGGGGGCTACCCATCCTTGGTGCCATCTAGACAGAGATACCCACCCCCCCACCAGGGGCTTCACACATTGAGGATCGGCCGCGAAGGCCGCAATAGACACGGACACATCCTCCTGACTGTGGGACTGGACATGGTACTCCCTCTCTTATACCGATTACATATGCATCTCTTTACGCTTAAATGGTTTGAATATTAGTATTTGCTTGTGTTCTTTTTAGGCAAGGTGAGACCAGTCAAGGAACCAGTGAGGAGAAGAAAACGGGGCTGATTTTCGATGGTCAATTCGCATTGGTGGAACCAAAAGGTGAGACCAGTCAAAGGTTTTAGAATCCAACCTTGAATATTGTTGTTTATGATCTGCTTGAATCTTCTGTTTCATAATCTGTGAGCCATATTGTTACATTATTATCTCAATGGTGGATTGTGGTTATGAAAAATTGTGTGTCTAAACTTTTTTTAATTTTTAATTTTTAAATTTTTTGTTCCCTCTAAGATTTCTCTTGTTATTGTTGTTGTTGTTTCAGTCAGTTCAACAGCAGAGCAACAGAAGATGGGGGTAAGTGACCAAGAATATGGAAGGTTGAAAATGCATTTGGGAGAGAATAGGATAGCATTATTATTATTATTTTTAAGTACATCTTCGTATTGTTAACAGTTAACACCTGTCTCCTACTGAAGTTCCTATTTTTCTTTTTTGCAGTTGACATACCTATGGATATAAGCAAATTAATTAATAGGCAACACCTGGTAAGAATCTTTAAATTCAGTTGTGTATGTGAACTATAATCCCTTTCCATGAAATAGGTCTTAAATGCACTTGTCATTTAAATAAGTGATAAAACCTTAATTGCTTAATTTTGAGGGAGCTTTTCAATTTCTGATGGAAACAGTGCTTCTAATTTTGAATAAAAGATTACAGGATAATCTATTATTTGTTTGAATTGACAAAGTTTCAACATGGCTGACAGCGACTTGTTAAGTCAATGTAATATACCAGCTTAAACTACAAGAATGAACATAGTTGTAAAAATGGGATTTTTTTTATAGAGAAAGTAAGGATATATATTCTATCTTAATAACATATCTGGTATTGAGAGAGTTTGGATACTTGAGAGATCACCTATTAATAGATTCATAAATTTGTGTAAGCTTTAAAGTTGCATATTGCATGCTGCATTTTTAAGAGATAAGTTGGATTGATCTACCCAGTTTCACTAAGCATTGATTGGCTTGGGAAGCATAGATCAGATATTTGGAATATGGTTCCGGGTTGTATGATGTGGATTGTTTGGACGGAGCAAAATCATCATTTGTTTAAGGATACTAAAAAATCATTATGTCAGCACACTCTTTATGATTGGTCTCAGTGTTAGGGTTTCTTGGATTGTTCATCCAGCATAGAGCTCCTTGTTTCTCTTAGACTAGCCTTTTTCCTTTGTATTCATCATCATGAACTTAATGTTTATAATACTTTTGATCAATATAACTACACTTACTACCTATCAAACAAAACAAAGCATTGATTGGCAATAGAACCATTTTTTATATTTGTTAATGAATTACATTGAGATACACTAATGTTGGCTGATGCATTGGTTGCTATCCAAGTGGCGTTTTGGAGGTAGAATGGATAAATGGATTTGAACTTATCTGATTTTCAGTTTGTTTATTAGCTTAGAATAGGTCAATACAAATATTTATAAGGAATAATAATTGTACTAGTCTGCTTTATCTCACTGTGGTGGAGAGAATTAGAGTCTTAGAGAGGGACATACCTAAGAAGAGTAATTCTTGGGAATTAATTGTAAGCCATTCTTCTCTCTTGTTACATCTTTTAGTCTTGTAAAACAGATGGATATCTTATTTACCAACTTATCTCTGAGAGCTGTTCTAGTGACTTTATTGCTAAGTCTTATCTTTCTTTTCTTTTTAATATTTATTACGACATGATTATATGCACATGGTGTTTTTTGCTTTTATTGTCATGAGTGATCATCATAATATGATATTGGAAAATCTTGAGCTTAAAGTTGCCCCATCTTTTCAGATCTTAGCTGAAAATCTTGTCCAGCAACTACCTACAAACTTGGGGAAACTTTAGTCTCTAAAACTTATGACACTTGATGGAAATCAAATTACCTTCTTGCCTGATGAAAGTAATTCTCTTCTCTAAATAAGTAAGATAATGCTAATTTATAAATTCGATATAGTTTGTTTGCCTTCCTTGGCTTTATCTACAATTGTCACGGAATAATTGTAACTTGCATGAGACTTTTTCACTAGCATCTAACTAGATTATGTTTCTTGTCTCTAGTGGGACAGCTTGTGAGGCTTGAGCGATTATCCATATCTGGAAATTTGTTAACATGCTTGCCTGAGACTATTGGGAGCCTGCGCAATGTGAGTAATTTTATCTAATGAAACTGAATGCTATTTGGTTGTTTCACTGCCTCTGTGGTTTGGGTTTCTTTAATTGTAGAATAACTTTAATAGGAGTCACATTGGGGTGCCTACTGATAAGAATCAAGATTAGAAGTTAACTTTACATGCTTTCTTGAGTATTTAATATTAAGAATGACACATTTAGCATGTCTTATAAATTCCAGGATCTAATATGAATTGTTGATGATGCAGTTATTACTCTTAAATGTATCAAATAACAAGTTGAAGTCTCTTCCAGAATCAATTGGGAGTTGTTTCTCTCTTGAAGAATTACAAGCAAATGGTATGTTTAAATCTTTCTTCAGATTGATGTCTTCTTTTACATTAAAAACTATTGGCTATAGTAAGGCACTAGAATAGCATATGGATCTGAACATTGTGTAGATTTTTGAGATTTAAACTATTGGCTATAGTCTTTCACTACATCTATGGATTCGGATCAGGCAACTTCTAGTGCTGAGTTAGGAAGTTCAACTTATAGAAAAGCTGACCCTGGGTTAGGTGGAAATCCTGGAAGGCCCTCAAATAATGATGTGCAAGACCTACTCGAGTGTCCTGTTTGCATGAATCTAATGTACCCTCTATTATACCAGGTATGTTCTCATAGGCTTTTAAGGCAAGTATCCTCTGCCAAATCAATGAGGGGAAAAAATTGCTTACCACATCAAGTGAAAAATCAGAAGTATTAGCTTTGATCATTGATGGGAAGTCACTCTTTTGTGCTTTAGAGGATGATGTCAAGGACATGTTTCTAGAACTTGCACTTGGCTGTGCATCTGTTATTTGCTATCGTTCATCTCCCAAACAAAATGCACTTGTAAGTTTTTCTTCTCTCTCTTTTATGTTTAGATTTTTTTATAAAATGTTGTATGGTGTCAATCTTCTCAAGCTTGCACATTTTGCTGTCATAGTTTCTAGGCAATATTCAGAGAAAGAAGCTGCTATTAATTATCTAGAAGGAGTGATTGAGAAACTTCAAGCAAGTAGAGAGCAGCGAATTGAAGAGCCAATCCTTTACATTAAGTTGCAGATAGCCATATTTAAACTAGAGCAAGGTGACCAAAAAGAGTGCAAGAAGCTTCTAGAAGATGGGAAGAGTACCCTTGACAGCATGACAGATATTGATCCAACTGTCTATGCTAACTAATACTGGGTTTCATCTCAGTACTACAAATTTCGTCAACAATTTGCTGACTTCTATAAAAGCGCTCTTCTTTATCTTGCATACACATCAGTGGAGTCTCTCTCATATTCATTTAAGCTGGTACGTGATTATATTTATTTTAAGTGCATTGTCCATTGTAAGTGCATTGTCACCAAGGTTCTTATTTTTATATTTCTGTGTTAATTTTATATCTATACATTTGTACTTTCATTAGTTAGAGTCATCTTGCAAACAATAGGCTTTGATTGCATAACCTCACCCACCTCCTAGAACTTGTATGGAGAGGAAGTGCTAGGTCAGCTTTTTGAACTAAATTTATGGTTTGGTTATGCGTGTGAGTTTGTGAGTTTTTTGGGGTTATGTGAAAGTGAATGGTGTAGTGTGACATTGTGTTTGAAAAAGAATACTTTTATATGGTAGCTCAAGATAGCATCTTTTATCATTTTTTTTAGGGTAATTTGATTGTGGAATTCTTAAAAAGCCTTATTTGATTGTGGAATCATCTCTGAAAGATCTTATGTTTACAATTTATCCCCCACTGCTGAATGCAACATTCCATTTCAGATTGATACTTCGGCTAATAGTGAAGATGAAGATGGCTGTCTGAAAGATGGAGTCCATCATGTGGATGATGATGAGACTGTGCCTGTTTTAAGTGCAGGCTTCATGTGCGCGAAAGGATGGCGTGGGAAAACAAGATTTAATCCTTTAGGAAGGTGAACATACGTTAGGGAGTATGATCATTCTCCTCCAGCCAATCTGCTAGAGGGCAGGGGCACCCAAAGTGGAGCTCATGTTGATATAATGGGAAATTTTGCTTTGATTGAGGACATTTTAAGGATGGCTGCTGGAGCTACAGGGGAAGACTTGGGGGGTGATCGGGTTTACTCTGACATCTTCAAATGATCTGAGAAGATCAACTTGCAACTGTAATTTTAACTGGTGTATACTCTTAGCCTTTCAATGATTATTATTATTTTTTAAAAATCAAACCTATACATCTTATACGCATGTAAATTAAAATCACATTCTGTGATCTTGATTATAATTTTTTCCCCCTATTTTGTAACAACCCCAGTAAGATATCTTAGGTTACTACACAGTGAAGTGTACCTCGACATTTTCTTCCCCCTAAATTGTGATGATATCTGCAATCTAGACCATTGATAAATTAGAGAATTTCCCAGATATTATTATTTGGTGAGACTCGAAGACACATGGAAATTGTACTTGAAACTTTTTTTTATGTCAGAAATTGTACTCGAAGACACATAGGGAGTCCTACTTGGGGGTCTTGTAACTCTTATTTTAGGACCCTATAGACGTCATACGTATGTGGTTTAGTGGGCCTCCGTGATGATATGCCTACCTAACCCATAGAGAGAAGGGTCGAACGAGAAACTAGAAGTGTCGTTAAAGTCCTAACTTAAATAGGCAACGATAGAAGGGAGAGGTTCACTATTGGAGGCATGGGATGTGCTGCACTTGAATCACAAGCTTGGTTTGATTAAGATCTTTTTATTTTTATTTTCTTTTTTTTTAAAGGATAGGGAGGCTCGTAAATAAATGCAAATCCTTTGTATCACCTTTTATGTACCACTCTATGTTCCACTAATCATGGGCGTACCATGTGAGAGCAATCCACAAATCACTACTTACCATGTGAGAGCAATCACCAACAACTCCCATCATAATGCTACTAGAGAACTAGGAACGGAAACTCCCTCCCTCCCTCCCTCCCTCCCTCCCTTCCTTTTGCTCCCAACTATTTGGTCTTAAGAATGTTAGTTTTAACAATGAGTGATTGCCCTCCCGTTATACTTCTATAAACTCGAGAGTACTAAAAAGCAAAAAAACCTCTATAAACTCGAGAGTACTAAAAAAAAAAAAACCTCGAGGGTACTACCCTGGATGAAACTAAAAAAACAGATTAGTACTCGAGTTTAATAAACTCGGGTACCATAACATAGTACTCGAGTCCTGTAAACTCGAGTACTAATCTGTATGATTTACTATTATACCCGAGCCATACTCAAGCTTACTGGACTCGGGTACTTCTAACACAATACTCGAGTCCTTTAAACTCGAGTAATAAGTTCCATACTTATTGCACACACCGACTTTCCTGGCGGCAACCACTACAATTAATGCATAATGAATGGTACTCGAGTTCGAGGAACTCAAGTACCTCTTCACAAAACAGACCCCATCAGCTTTCATCTATTTTTAGTAAGGATCTTCCGAACTCTACTCGTGTACCTATCTTTCCAACTCCACGTGACAAGTCAAAACGCTACGTGGACGCAAAAGCTACTGGTAGTTGGGTCACCATCTGCAAGTCCTTGAGTTTGTATGTCAGTTCTCCATCCAAGACCAACGTGCTGTCTATTTATCCTTTGGGTCAACCCTGCTGTGACCAGAACATAGAGGTAATAGTTAAGTGCTTAGTTTCAGATTGTGTTTGTATGTGCTTCGTATGAGATTTTTATGCATGAGGTGTTTTTGTACTCCCTAGTTTTTCAATATTAACTATGTACAACTGCTGATATTCACACATTTGAATTGAAGTTTCAGAGCTTGTCTTCACGAACATAAAATTCAAAAGTAATCTAAAATTTCTACAAAATGCTCTATTGTAACTTGTATTCATTTTGACATACCAAATAGGACTATAATGTCACTTAGTTAATAAAATAGATTTCTTTTTATGTTGCATCAACTGCATATTTTTTTAAAAAAATTTAATCTGCCATATGTAGGGAGCAATAATGTATTTTTATATGTTAGAAATAGTTTCAATTGGTGTTTTAATTAACTCAACTAATATAGTATTTTATACTCAAATAAGAAATTTTTTACGTTTGGATTTTATCGACACCAAAATATAAAAACTTAGTGAAAGGCATGCAATTACTGTGTAAGACACCATAAATTTTGAACCCTATCATATCCCCAACGAAAACAAACATTAATTCCAAAATTTTCTAGTCAATTATAGATGTACGACATATTAAATAGAATCATTCGCATGTGACGAGTCAGCTAGGTTTCTACTTTTAATAAACTTACATTCTATATACTTTATTTTAATCTTACTTAACCATGTCTATAATAAAAGTCTTGGCCTAATAGTAAAGAATAAACTCATGGAATAAGGCATATAGATTTTAAACCGTAACGTATCGATGATAATAATAATAATAATAATAATAATAATAATAATAATAATAATAATAATGGAAAATGCTAATAATCAAGGTTGACCATATGATAGCAAATAGAGAGCATGCATATTAAGATTTTTTTTATTATGTATAGAAGCTAAGGTGACATATTAGACATATTTGGGATACTGAAAAAACTTACAAGAAAACTTGGGAGAAACTAGGAGGGCTTTGTTGCACGAAAGAGAAATGTCATGCAGTTACAGTTACATTGGAACACAACATCAGAATCAACAACTTGCACACAACTTTCGGTCCGTAATGATAAGGAGTAACATGATTGTAATAGCAACTAGTCATTAAGAAACATAAGTAGTGGCCAAACTTGGAATTTGCCTTTGGCAGTCCAAATGAAAAACAAGATTTATATATATTATATTCCTTTTTTATAAGTATTATATTCATATTTTAAATTGCTTAATAACTCAACGTTAATATCCAAAAATATAGTGTTATTTTCTAAAATATCATTAGTTTTTAACTTGCCTATGGAATTATATTTGAAAGTTAAATTATAATACATTAAGTATAATTAATGGCTAAAAAATTACTTTATTATTTTATTATTTTTATCAATGCTTGAAATTAGTAAATGTTCCCCTCAAAAAAATGCTTGAAATTAAATGCATTAAAAATAGATCGAATCAAATAACGATTTACACACTTTAGTGTTTTACTATATTATATTATATATTTTGATCAATTTTAAAAGAACTATACAGTTATTATTATTATTATTATTTTTTTTTGCTAATTTTTTTATACATACTTTTTATATGTCATATACTAACTACAAGTCTGAAATAGTATAAAAGAGAAACAAAAGAAGAATAAGGAGAGCAAACTATATATGTATCAAAAAAAAAACTTAACCATAGCCAATGCACACCAACACTAGTAAACCGGCTCCTTAAGATTAATGCATAGTCTATTTTGCTACAGTTATATGGCATAGTCTAATAATTTTTTATAATTTTTTGTATGAGAGAAATTTTATAAATTGAGTTAACTAGAACGCAGAACTCGATATACTATTAACTGTTTTTATAAATTCAATTATTCAATTATTTATATGTCTATGATTGAGTTTGAATATAAATTTTTTTTATCATACGCCAAATTTATGTAAGTGGTTATACATTATGACAACTTTTATATTGTTAATAACAGGTCGGTGATGGATTTTCACTTTTTCTATGTGTACTACGATGGAGAGATATATTATCATGACTTGCATGGGTTGTCATACCAAGGCTCGAACCAAAAGCAAAATTGTGTTAGGGTGAAGCGTGGGATAGGCCTTATGAAATTGCAACAAAGAATATTGAAGGTGATGAGGTTAGATCACTCTAGGCATAACATTTCCATCGTGTATTGAGCACCTCAACGGGTTCTAGACACCCATGTTTTCTATAATTCACTACAGTTATCGAGTGCCGCCCAAGTGAAGATGATGTGGAAAATTGTTGAGCAAATGGTGGTGAAAGGATTTGTTGGTTTGGATCTCTATGTCACTGTTGAGCCCACCATAGTAGAGGCTGGAGAGGGTTCACAACATACTGTTTTGGATGGAACTGTAGATGAGCACATTGACTTAATACCATTACAGTCTTATCAAGGGTGTGCAGAAAATACAGGAGATGGGTATGGTACTGAACTGTGGCAAACATTTCCCCATGCTTCACACATTGAGGAGGAGCAAGGGCCCCAGGAAGTGCATGCAAGAGAGCATTTATCTCATGATGAGCTGCATGGGGGCACATCTAAAAATGAAGATGATCACGGACTTGGTGACGATGCAACCCATATTGATATTACTAGGGATGACTTCGAGGAGGACCTAGATACCATGGGTGAACACGAGGATGTTGATCATATCGAGGATGTGGTTGTAGAAGAGAATAGAGACACATGCCCTGGTCCCGATCCTACGCCGAAATGGTTCACCAAAAACACTTGGGATAATATGTTTGATCCATCACCGGTTATGCAAGCGGAAGTATCAAGTTGGACGCCTAGGGAGTAGCCAATGAAAGGAATGGTATTCGCGACTAAATTTGCAGTGCGACATGCGTTGACATGGTACGCACTGCGAGAGAATTTTAGGTTCAAAACTGAGCATTCAGACTCAGAGAGGCTTTTGGTGAGTTGTGAGGATGATTCTTGTCCATGGTCAGTCCATGCAATCTGTTGCAAGGGAGACAATGTCTGGAAGATTGCAAAATGCAAGGGTCCCCACACGTGCGACAAAATTCAGAATGCTCATGATGGTCGGATGATTGATTCGGTGTTCCTAGCGTACGTACTTGAGAGCTATATACGAGAAGACCCCGCGTATAAGATAAAGAACTTTCTCCACGTTGCTTTGGCAGACTTAAAACACGAAATATCTCACTACAAGGTATTCTTTAACTTGCATTCTTTTTTCAATACAATGTAGAGACATCAGTCTTCATGGAAGTATAAGCATGATATTTTTTCCCAAAACCCACGAATACCTAATGTTATGAAAAATGAAATTGAAAAAAAAGAAAAGAAAAAGGAATAAAGAGAAAGAATATTATCTTCATCTTATAGCCTTACAAGTCTTGATTTTTTTTCTTAAACTATAATTATTTAACTTCTATTCATTTCTAACGTAATCATTATGGTTCACATACAAGGTTTGGGATGCCAAACAAAAGGCCGTTGCAGCTATATACGGGGATTTTAAGGAGTCTTATGCAAAGTTGTTGCGTTTTTTGGCAGGACTTAAGGATGCAAGTCCGGGTACAAAGTATAAGTTATTAGTGAACGATAATTATGAACCGGGAACCTGTACATTCAAGTCCGTATTTTGGGCGTTTCGTCCATGTATTATTGGGTTCAAGAACTGTAGGCCTGTGATTAGTATTGATGCAATCCACCTCTATGGAAAATATAAAGGGAAATTGATGATTACAATGGCGACAGATGCTAATAATAAGATTTATCCACTTGCCTTCGCCGTTGTCGAGAGCGAGAGCACAGAGACTTGGGGTTGGTTCTTGGCTTGTATAAGAAGGTATATTACTGACCGGAGACACCTGTGTGTCATATCTGACAGACACCTTGGGATACAAGCTATCTTCAGAGACACTAATTGAGACTTTTTGCAGCCTCCCATGACAGAACATCGTTACTGCCTTCGTCATCTATGCAGTAACGTGAACACTAGATGGAACAATGAAACTTTAAAGAATCTAGTATGGAGGGCAGCAAGTGCTACCTAGGAGCGAAAGTTCAATTCCACGTTCAATTTAATTGAGAATGTGAACCGGGATGTGCATCAATATCTAAAGGATGTGCCGAAAGAGAAATGGGCTCTAACTTTTGACAAGGGTTACTGTTATGGGGCGATGACTACAAATGTCTCCGAGTGCTTCAATTGTGTTTTAAAGGGTGCTCGTAGCCTGCCCATTACAGCAATGGTGAAATACACATGGTTCAAATTGAATGCTTATTTCGATGATCGTCGCAATAAGAGCATAGAGTAGTTGAATTTAGGAAAAAAATGGTGTAAATATGCCTTGGATATCTTCATGAGAAATAAGGAGAAGGCAGAGCATCACAGGGTGACGAGATTGAGCGCGCAACAACAATCATATCAAGTAGATACACCGCATAATCCAGGGACTGCTGGACATGGGGATCACACACATGGAGTTAATTTGCTGCAAAGAACTTGCACATGTTAGAAATGGAAATTGGATAAGATACCATGTTCACAAGTCATTGCAATATGTATTAGGTATCGACATGATGCAGAACAGTACATTGACCTATGCTATAGCGTGGACGCACTGTTCCGGAGCTATGCTCCCGTTTTCCCTGCGTTGAAAGATAGATTATCATGGTCGGATCCTAAAGAAACTCGAAAGGTCCTCCCTAACCCCCAATTGATCTGAGAGAAAGGTCGCCCTGTCTCAACACGAATTAGGAATGAGATGGACGAGGGCGGGAAACGGCCTAGAACCACACCATGGAAGGAGGGGGGGAGGAAGGTGCAATGCAGGTTGTGTGACCAAGAAGGGCATAACCGAAGAACATGCCCTAAGCGAAACGAGGCCCCGATGAGTGGTGGTCTCGCGGACTAGGTATGCTAAGTTTGATACTGGTTAGTGGTGAATCTGGGCATGGATTGTTGGATGATGTACAGGTAGGGAACGTTCCTTTTTCCTTAAAAACTTTACATTCAAAGTGGCAGCACCAATAGATTTAAGTTGTTCAAAAAAAAGGAGAGGGGGGTGGGGGGGAGGACACCAGATTATTTACGTTTAACATCAAAGTAATTGATTAAATTAGATTTTTAATTTAGTTTCATACCATAAATGCATGATATACATGTTATTATTTTTCACGTGTATTTTCAGGTGCTTAATTTTGATAGATTTACCTAGTCAACAACATCATCAAAGATTTACTTGTCACCAAGTAGTCTGCCACTAAAGATTCCTGCTTGCAAGGGCCATAGTCTGGTATTATTATATGTCTCAACTACTATTTTGTTTTGCTTTGTTTTGTAGTTGAATTGTTTTTTATTTGAGAATTTTCAATATTGGGATATTGTATGTAATGGATAAGAAAATTTAGGGTTCTATTTCTGAGGATCTATGAACACCCACTGCTCAAGCAAAGAAGTAAGAACAATTGTTATTTTGTGGGTGCAAAAGGTTGGTGTGCACCATGGTTTGCACCATGCAGAAGTTTTTTAATGCCACTCCCTTGTATGTATGTTAGTTGAGATTTGTGTGCACTTCTTTGTCCTCCCCTGAATCAAGCATAATGCATATAATACTCGGACTATCCCCTAGTGTTAGTTGGCCGATTAATCATATTGTCCCAGGTCATGTAGGTTGGAAAAACCTTAAATTGCTCAAGTGTTGACAGTTCTTTTTGTTGCCTTCCTTGACTAGGTTTCTTGGGGGAAAAAAGGTTCTTCTGATTGGAGGAAAGACTAACCCTAGCAGTGACAGAGGTCCAGGTTGGGTATTCCTGTGTGTATGCTTTGATTTTGATTTTGTTTAGTCATATTTCATTTACTATATTTTTCCAAATGATGCCTAATCACATGATTTTGGATTTTGTAGTGTGGGCATTTAACACTGAAACGGAGTGCTGGTCACTTATAGAAGCAAAGGGTGACATACCAATATATCATGTGGCTTCACACATTTAGATTAGCTGTGTTGTAGAAGTAGCTTTACTTAACACCACTACCCCCCCCCCCCCTCCAAAGAAAAAGAAAAAAAAAACCACCCACAGTTTCTTCTTTTGGAAGTTACAATTTGGCAAGGTCATTATTGGAAAAGAAACCCCTCCCATGCTTATCATGTGTGCCAAATATCACAAGAATTAGATGTTTCTACCCACATGATCCATATAATTTTTTTATTTTTTAATAATGAATTAAAATTAGAATGCTAATTTGGATTGCTATGTGGACAAGACGGCTATCAATCTCCAACAAACATGATAATTGGCAAGCATGAAATGTGAGAAAAGAACCTGTCAGTAGCTTTTGTTATTATGCAAATTTTGCTGAGGGGTGTTTTTGAAGCAATTCGTGCAGGTAGTCCATGTCTTGGATTACTGTTCTGTTATATACCTTACTGAGGTGGAAAAATGATATTACATTTCTTTCCTTTAAGATACCAAATTTATGTATTGCAGGTTGCTCGTAGTGGTCATACTGTGGTAAGGGCAAGCTCTGTTTTACTCCTATTTGGGGGTGAAGATGCTAAAAAGAGGAAACTAAATGATCTGCACATGTTTGATTTGAAATCTTTGACATGGCTTCCTCTTCATTACACGTGAGTAGGTTCTAGTGTACTTTGTGAAATTTGTTGATACTATTTTGTACACAAGCTTCAAGTTTAGTACTTGTCACCTTTGTCATGGAGAATTCTGGTTGCACTTCTTGTTGTCATATCCCTTGATTTAGGAGCGAAGGGTTTTTCTTATTCTTTTCAATTGTACATACAGAGGAACAGGGCCATCTCCAAGATCTAACGATGTGGCAACTCTTTATGATGATAAAACTCTTTTTTTATTTGGAGGAGCATCGAAGTCCAAGACTTTGAATGACTTGTACTCTTTTGACTTTGAAACGGTATGTGGAACATCTCCTCATCTGTTTTTTTTTTTTTAATGGATTATGTGAGCGAGTAATTTCATCTCTCATAGAATCAAGCTAAAAAATACTTTAGATTTGACATTTTGATAATTAGATCTTCTTTCTCAGATGGTATGGTCAAGAATAAAGATACATGATTTCCATCCATCGCTAAGAGCTGGTTCCTGTGGAGTCCTGTGTGGAACTAAATGGTATATAGCGGGGGGTGGAAGCAGGAAACAACGTATGCCTTACGAGCGTAGAAGCATTGTTAGAATATTTTGACCCTTTTCTCTCATTTGGTCACTTAAAAAGCATGTGGACCTTTCTCTCATGTTGCAACCACGAATTGATTGAACTTGTTGCTCATTATAGTATTATGTTAGGTTTGATGCAAGAAGTAGCTTTTGCTCCTCCTTTTGTTCCCCCCTAATAGATCTTCGAGGGTCTTCATGCCTCCGATATCCTTGCTTTCACATCATTCACTCTTGGATAGACAATCCAGACCTATCTACTTTAGGATGTTCCTGCCATATGTTTCAGTGTTTCTTATTCTTTTCTTGGGTTTAATACACAGAGTCGCAATGGTTCTAAACTCTGGAGCATGGTGACGATTTCAACCATATAAGTTGCCACCTATACTATAATGTAGGAAGGCTATCAAAATCAACCTGATTTTGGTTCTGAGAAAGCATTTGATGAATTAGGAAAAAAGAAAGAGAAAAGAGAGGAAGATTGAAAGGCCTGGCTTTCAACTCCTTTGATTCCCATGATTTGAAGAAGTTTATATTTGTAAAATTTGTGTACATTCAGACCTTGTCTAGCTGCTATTGATGTTGTTTTCACCTTCATAACTAAGTCCTCTATCCTCATGTTAAGATCTTCAATATCTCACTGGCCTGGGAGTTAAGTTCTGATGTGGATCAAATGCAGTGCAGCTTTGAGCAATTTTCTAGTGTCACTAATTTTTTTTTAACATTCATTTATGAACTTTTTATTTCTAATTATTCCAGGACATGTGGTCTTTGATGTTTTAAAGGTTGAGTGGTTTGTGGCTGTTGCATCACTGCCATCTTCCATCACCACCAACAAGGTGAGTCATATAGATTTTGTTCTCTGCATTATCAAGTATCGCAAATCTTTTTAATGCTACCTCATGCCATATGATGTGCCAAAATTATGCATCAAATTTTTTTTTTTTGTTGATATCTCTATAAAAGTAATACACTTTTTAATGGCCATAAATCCATGAGCTTTCTATTTTATCCTTGAAGGCTTGGATTTATCTGTTGGTTCTTTGATTACTTTCTCAAATTAGTCAAAACTTATCATCCATTTTAGTTGTTAGTTTAACCTTGGAACTAAAAGCTAATATTCTGGCTTTAAGCTTTACGTCGGGCAGTCCATATTGATGCCACACCCTTGTGGTAAGCTGATGCCATCTCAAATTGTGCATAGCCTTTGTATGGCTTTCACTTTCGCTATTGAGCTTATGGGAATACTGCATAAAGATGACATTTGAGCTTATGGGTTGCCTGAGCCGATGTAATTAGTCCATAATTGCTATGATATTTGTTATCTGATATCAATTTGAGATGATGTGTGTAGTCTTAGTAGCATTCTTCTTGGCAAGATGAAATTATTTGTCTAAAGATTGTTGTATTCTTAGGGTTTCAGCCTAGTTCTTGTACAGCACAAGGAAAAGGATTTTCTTGTTGCCTTTGGGGGATCCAAAAAGGAGCCGTCAAATCAAGTTGGATATAGAAATCATGTATTTGCACATTTGTTGACTTGCATTCGATCATTGACTTCTTTTATTTTCTAACCATTTGTTGTTTTGTTGCAGGTTGAGGTCCTGCTAATGGAAAAGAGTGAATCATCCAAGGGACAAAGATCTACCACTGGAAAAGTCACAAGAACTCTGCTGTTGCTCGACAAAATCTAGCATCGGCCATTGAATAACATGGTTCTAGAAGAAAATCTTTGTCAGAGTCAATTGTTGATCCAAATTCTGTTCCTGGCAATGTTTCACTTCACAAGCAATTTCATAATGAGGAAGAATACAAAATGCCTGTTGTTTAAGCCAGAAGAGCCTGACTTTTCTACAGACCAAGAAGATAGTTGACTTGTATAAGAACCTTATTATTATCACAAAATAGAGTATCCAAAAGGTTTGCTAGTAATATTTATATAATCTTTTGTTCTGCATACCAAGAAGATAGTTGACTTGTACAAGAACCAATTTTTATTCATTCTCCTTGTTTTGGTCATTTAAAAACAACAGAATCCTTTCACTTCTTACTTCAATTATATTCCATGACAGGTGATTTTTCTTACATGGATTTTTATATTCACATCATTTTAGGCAAAAGGAATTGTGTGACAAAGAAGATTGCAAGATATGTGATAATCTTGATGTAGATCAGCCATGCATATGTTAGTTTTATCTTTGAAATCGCTTTTTGCATTCTAGATGTTCCTTTCAATGCTTTTTTTTAAAGATGAATGAGAAATATATTTATAAACTACTAAAAACTAAAAAGCAATGTATAGTTACTATTTCAACTCATAGACCAAAAGAACTCCTAGTCCTAGTAAAGAGCAGCTATACAATTGCATGTCACAGTAAAGGACAAAAAACACACATAAGGAAGAGGTAGCCTTTGTAAAACCACCCTACTAGCAACCAAAATCTAAGCAAATCCCATTTAAGAAATGCACTGCAAAATCTTCAAGCTCAAACTCCAAGTATTGCAATGACTCAGTTCAAGAGAGAGCCTTCATATTTCAAAATGCCCTTTTCAAGGATAATTGCATTTCTCCGATGCCAAATATCATAGATTGATCCTAAAGCTAGCTTACACACCACAGCTTGGAGAGATTTTCCCCTACACTTCTCCACTCTCCATTATGTGATATCTTCCCATACAAACCCAAGAGCTTGGAGATGACAGCACCTCATTAACTCTTTCCTAAATAAAGAGCACTAAAAAATGTTCACTAAAAATCAAATGGATTTTAAGAGTGTGTAATAAGCGAGAACTTCATGCAAATGGACGTAAAGATTCGAGGTGCATGATTAAAACAATCCAGAAATTGAGGCCAACACAGATTGATACTCGAGTTTCATGGACTCGGGTACTGTGTTAACAGTACCCGAGTCCAGGAAGCTCGAGTATCAAATGGCATGATACACTCAATAAATTGCGGCCAACCCAGATTGATATTCTAGTTTCATGGACTCGGGTACTGTGTTAACAGTACCCGAGTCCAGAAAGCTCGAGTATCAAATGGCATGATGCACTCAATAAATCGCGGTCAACCCAGATTGGTACCCGAGTTTAGTGAACTCAGGTACCACACTATACGATACTCGAGTTTATGAAACTTGAACACTAAGCTCATTTTTTAAATCCGAAATGTCACGCTGGCATGCCACGGTGGAACTAGAAAATTCGGTACTCGAGCTCACCAAGCTCGAGTACTGGAAAAAGTGGTAGATCCCCATTTATTTTCGAAAGTGTTTTTTGGCTAAAAATTTTGAAAAAATGTGGTAAATGGCCATTTTGGCCACACTACAGCTCTACTTTTTTGTTTCTTTCTGCCCCTTTCTCAATTCTCACGCTTCCAGCAGCTTCCTCTTACTTTCTCTGAAAGTCTCTCATCTTGTTTCAAAATCACATATACAAAGGAAGAGTTACGCAAAGAGGGATTGAGAGAGATCTCCTAACTGCAGAACGGCGAGAACTGAGGCTATTATAAAGAAAGACTAGAGTGATGAATGTCATCAACGGCCAAGAAGTGATCTCCTCCGCCACAAAACATTACTACCAGCTCCATCCAAACATCAAACACTTAATCTACACAAACGCACAGCCACAGAACAACCAACTTCAACTTCATTGATCCCATCTCCAACTCCGTAACATCAAATGTCAAACCCAAACACTACATCAGCCACAGAGACACACATAAAGCCGCAAAGCAAAACGCACAAAATAAAATCCCCCCAAAATCAAAACCCAAAACACAGACACAAATTAAACAGCTCAAACACCTTCACCTTCATAAGCCCACAGTCAAGACAAAACCATTCATGAAGCACTACTCCAAGCCGCCGTTGTTACAGTCACCGCAAAAGGCCCAACAATGATGTCCGTGGATGCTACTCCAGCACCCAATGCTTAGTGGAAAGCGTTGGGTATACCTCTAATCTCTCATAAGTCTGCTTGAGATTGTTCCTTCCTTGAGATTTTGATGTCTTGGATTTTAGCGTGAGTAAAGAGAGAGAGAGAGGCAGAGAGGGAGTGAAGATAGAGAAAGAAAAGTGGAGATTCCTTTTTATTTATTATTCTGTGGCGAGGGTCCTCTCAAATTTTAAAATTGTGCAGTGTGACAAAATAGTGAGATGGATGGGTGAGCTCTTTTAGCCTTTAGATATATATTTGTCGAAATATTGAAGCAGCTATAGGGATGTAAATACGCTAAAAGCTCTATTTTGTCACTTCAATTTCTGAAAAACTTTCCTCATATTTTTTCTCTGGATTCGATAATAATATTAAGAAATATATACAGTATTAAGGAAAATGGTTTCGGAGTGTAAAATAATTTCAACTAAAAATGTTTGTCAGGAAAGGAAAATTTTTTTAGGTATTTGGTTGCATTTCAAAAAATTTGTTGGAAAATATTTTCTTGTGTTTGTTTTTGTTCTTAAAAATGCTTTAGAAAACACATTTTTTGCCCATTTCTCACATTTTTTTAGCTTCCAAACACATATTATAATAAAAATCCCAATATATAAACCCAAAGAAACAAAAAAAAAAAATGAAAATCTCAATTCCACAAACCCAACACTAGAGAGAGAGAGAGAGAGAGAGAGAGAGAGAGAGAGAGGGTTGAGGTAGCGGTTGCGAGATTTGAGAAAGAAAGAAGCAGCGACGGCGAGCTTGAGAGAGGCAACGGTGATAAGATTGGTGGCAAGATCTAAAGGGCTCGTTGAGGTAGAGGTGGTCTAATCTAGTCACGGTGGTTGTTGTTAATGGGTTGGTGGGCACAATGGTTCAATTGATTCGTTTGTGGGTGGGTCAGGATGGTCCGATAAGTTCGTGGGTGAGTCACAATGGAGCAATGGTGAGCAACAACGATGATGGTCCGGTGAGAGGAGGCATGAACCTTTGGTGGAGCCACAAGTAATCTCTCTCTCTCTCTCTCTCTCTCTCTCTCTCTCTCTCTCTCTCTCTCTCTCTCTCTCTCTCTCTCTCTCTCTCTCTCTCTCTCGTAGGTTGAAAATGGGTGTAAGTGGTTTGAATAGAAGTGTAAACTATTTTACACTTTAGGGGTTGTTATTTTATAGTCAGCGGAAATCATTTTCCGTTTAACTAAATTTTCCGGCCAATCCAAACACTTCCCATAGTGTCAAATATTTTTCGTATTCCTTTTACTGCCAAAAAAAAAAAAACAAAAAAAAAAACAAAATACTGCCTAACTAAAAACTTACGTTTTAGCTAGTTTAATTCGGAATTTTTTTTAAAAGAAAAAAAAAACCTATAAAATCAAATCTCATATATAGTATAGGAGGGGAAAATTCTTAGTTATTCCTAGAGTATGGATAAATGGTACTCTCTCCATTCACATTCATGGTGGACTCTACCATGAATTTAATGAGTGGACCTCACCATGAATATGAAGAAAGGAGCATCATTCTCCGTGCTCTAGGAGTACCTAAGTATTACTCGTACAAGAGGAAGCAGAAAATGAGATTTGTTTCAAAAAAATTGTAAGGTGCACCATACAATTGAAGTGGGGCATAATATTATATGGCAAAGGCAAACCATGTCTAGTAAGTTAGTAGCCAAATCTAGGGGGTGTTTGGTACTGTGGTTTAAACAATAGTATTTAGTGTTTAAACAACATTACACGTTTTTTTACACACTTTTTCATCCATATATATTTCCATAAAATAACAACAATGTTACCAGAAATCTCTTATCAAATAAACCTTATTGAGAAAGCACAGCGTAAAACTTTCCAAGGTTGTCAAATTTTCAAAGTCCTATTTGCAGTTGAAACTTGAAACTTTGAAAGTACAATGATTCGTTCAATATGTACCATACAATTAAGTTTATTCCAAGAAGAAAAAATCATTTTGGAAATTGTATATTACATGAGGGACCACCTCCTTTTTTTTTCTTTTTTATTTATGGCGTAAATGCACTTTTAGTCCCTACATTTTGACTTTTTTCCATTTTAGTCCCTACATTTTAATTTTACCACTTTTAGTCCCTAAATCAATTAACGCGTTCCATTTTGGTAATTTTTGTTAGCCCACTAACGGAAATTGCTTAGGTGGCAAACTGAGTGCATTGTTGGCACATTAAATGCTGATGTGGCCAATTAAAAAATAATAAAAATTTTTAATTAGCATTAAAAAAAAAAATGCCATGTCAGCTTCTAAATATAAAAAAAATTTATTAATCAATTTTAACGAAATTAAAAAAAAGAAAAAAGAAAATTAAAAACAATAAAATATATCAATTCAAATCTAATTCACTTTGAACAAGAACATACAAGAACACAATCACATATTTAAACATCAACACAAAAACATAAATATCAAACCCAGAACCAAGCATAAAAACACAAACTCAATTTTAAACATTAACACAAGATCACAAACAATCTATCCTCCACAGGAAACAAACTATCCTCACAAAGCTCATTCCATTTCGTTGAAAACCTAGATCCCAAATGCATCGAAAACACCCTATTCGTCAACAAAATCCCAGAATTTTGAGGAGAGAAACACCCAGATATCAAATCCACATAGGTCAGATTTGGGAACTGAAAAACCAATCGACCCGATTCGAGAAAGTGCCAAGATAAGAGCTTTAAAGTTCGAACTAAACGGCCTTGGAGGGTAAGCCAGCGCTTGCAAACAAGGGAGATCGAGTTGTGATTGGAATTTGGGAGTTTGGAGAGAAGTTGGAGCAGGGTTTGGTCAGAGAGTTTCCGGGTCGGGTCAGACTCGGATTTCGGGTAATTGAAATTAGGGTTTGGGAATTTAGGGAAATTGGAAATGGGGATTTGGGTTTTGGGGATTTTGGGAGATTTAGTGTTTTTTTTTTTTTGTTGTTGTTTTTAGTGGTGGGAGTGATAGGAGAAGAGAGAGATTGGAGTTGCATGGTGAAGATAACATGCTTGAGTGGCTTAGTGTTTTTGAGCCACAAGTCTGACCAGCTTGGTGGTTGTTTTTTCGGGCTAGGGTTTTCAGGTTTCCCTGGTGCGAACGACATTGTTTTTTTTTTTTTTTTATTATTTTTTTTTTATTGAGTTCTGTGTTTTCTCAGATTTGAAACTCAAACTCAAACTCGACTTCGACTTCGACTTCATGGTTGTCGTCGCCGCCACTGCTATTGCCGAGAATCATTTGCTGGTGTTGGTAGTGAGGGTGGGTGTGAGTGTGAGGGTGAGGTTGAGGAGAATGGTGAGGTGGCAAGAAGCTGGCGCCGGCGCCATCATGTGGGTTTCTAGGTAGATTCGAAACCCCTCTCTCTCCTCACTTTCTCATCTCACTCTCTCTTTATCTAGGTTGAGTCTGTAGTATTTCTTTTGGACTTTTGATAAATTTGAAAAGGGATAATATGGGTTTGTGAAAAGAAATTTTTTAGATCTGCTGTTATTGTGTTCTTTGTGTTTGTGATCATGTGTTAATGTTTAAATTTGAGTTTGTGTTTTTTGTGTTTGGTTATGGTTTTGTGCTTTATGTTCTTGTGTTGATATTTAAATATGTGATTGTGTTCTTGTGTGTTCATGTTCAAAGTGAATTAGATCTGAATGGATGTATTTTATTATTTTTAATTTTTTTTCTTTTTTAATTTCGTTAAAACTGATTAATAAATTTTTTTATATTTAGAAGTTGACATGGAATTTTTTAAATGCTAATTAAAATTTTTTATTATTTTTTAATTGGCCACGCCAGCATTTAATGTGCCAGCAATGCACTCAGTTTGCCACCTAAGTAATATTTGTTAGTGGGTTAATGGAAAGGACCAAAATGGAACACGTTAATTGATTTAGGGATTAAAAATGGTAAAATTAAAATGTAAGGACTAAAATGAAAAAAAGCCAAAATGTAGGGACTAAAAGTGCATTTACGCCTTTATTTATTGTAATAAAGGGTACCCGCGAGTTAGATGGAAAGCTCAAATTCTTTTTTCACACTCCTTTCCTCTCTTTGTTCTTTTTAAAGAATTTCATATTTTTTTGACAGAAATATCAAAACTCATAAAGTAAAGTCAGTTTTCTTAATTGTTAAACCTTTTTTTTTCTTTATTATATATATTTTTTAATCTTTATTTCTAATATATTATAGTTCTAAAAGGAAAAAATTCACTTTACTCGTAATTGAGTAAATCTAAATTAGGTTTAATGTATTAAGAAGTATGTGAAGTTTACTTTACAAGTTGTATCATTAAAGTCATGATGATTGAACCAAAGAAACAAGTGGAGAAAAGTTAATTCAGTGAAACTCGACACTAGCATCTATCGAGACTTAATGAAGGATTCTTGACATAAAATTGACACCTTTTGATCTATCGAGCTTTGCGATTTCAGAATTCTCATACCTGAATTTCTGCCCATGATGATTTGGATTGCTAGGGTTTCATTCTCTAAACCTCTAAACCATATAAAAGCTTTATTTTAAAGTCATCATAGACATAGAGACTCAATTGGAGAACTCATACACTCTTTCAAAACTTACTATGGTTTTGTACGCCTTAGGGTTTTGTAACCAAGTGCTTCCAAATCTTCAACGTGCATTGCAGTGAAGAAATTTGCATCCAACAACAATCAATCAGTTGATGGAAGTTAGACACTTACTAGGATCCGTGCAAAGGAAGAAATCTCTACAAGATCAAGTTCAATTGGGGATTAGAGTAAATGTTCAACTATAGGTTAATATTATGGGATAGTTCAGGGTAGTGTTAAGATTCCTTATATTTGTAATTGCTTTTTCTTGGTTAGTGCTGATGGAAATATGCATATATGCAGCGGAAAAATAACGGATCTACTTCATTCATAAAAGTTAACATGCACTATGTAAGTTTCAGAATTTGAGAACAACAGAGTGTACCTTAGAGAGGTGAATTTCAAAACCGAAGATCAAAATCACTTAGGAACACTTTCAATCTTCACTCAAATTCCATTAACGCCCAAGATGTGTGGTCTCTCAATCAGTTCCAAAGGGAGATGTCAAAAAGTGTCAAACACTTTTTGCACCACTTCACAATCGTGTTTTTCAATTCTCTCTCTACAGAAAAATTCTGTATGTTTCTCCTTTTGTGTCTAACTGATTATCTAATTGGGCTGGCCTTTTGGGCCTTTCCAATTGGGCTTAAGTGTGTGGCTTGGAGTGGAACCAAAAGGGACCAATAAGACACTAGCTCTAATGGGCCTTGGGCTTTTCTGTCAACTCTTGACAAGTCCAAAGTTACCATTAACTATGTTTAATACTACTATATAAATATAGTTGCACTCTAGGCCTTATCTATAAATTATATCCCAAGACTTTATTGTACATGCAACCCCTTCATTAAATATTCGCAGTAATACAAAGTCATGAAAAAAGACTGTCACTTTGTAGATTACTACATCTTAATTTCTTGAGTACCCGATTTAATAATTTAAAGTTATTTATTATATATTTATGAAATCCAATTCTATAAATATATACTATAGTAACTCCTTCCTAAAGTGGTTAGGCCTAACTCTCTAAATAATAAACTTATTAAACTTATCTTAAGGGAATATTTTGTATCTCCGTTAAGAGATTATGAATTCCATCTTGAGAATATATGTTCCATCTGTGTGGGCCTTTTTTGTAAGTGTTGGGCTGGGTCGCCTGCTGCTACACTAGGCCCAAAGTTTTCTTCTGGACTGAGGAGTTGGGACCAGTCTGAGAGTAAACCTTCCTGATCCGGCTTGTGCACAAACAATGCCCTTTGGTAGTCAGGTCTTTACGGTAGGCAAAACTATCACGTTAACTACAGCTGGTAGATATAATAAGAATAATAGGAATTTAAGCAAAATAGTCAGTGGGCCTTAATGAATGGTGGCCATTTTACATTATGGTATCAAAATAATGAGTGTTAGATGGAGAGTAAGGAACGTATTAAAGAAAACAAATGTTAGCCTGCCATGACAAGCTATTCCATGGAGTTTGCGTTAGGAAGGGGAACCACTCCTCTAACACGACTAATTTCTCTAAAGCAGAAATTAGCTGCTTTGAAGAAACAGGCCTAAGTGACTTGGGTTGAATGAAGTTTCTCCCTTTTGTTACTAGAGAGCATAGGTTGGAAGGGGAGAGGAAGATTAACCCATTTGGTGCATGCCAATCACTCTATTCGCTCAGTTTCTTACTTCTCTCTCCTTCTGTTTCTTTTAATCCTTTTCTTTCTTTGTTTTCTGGTTCTCCTGTTTTCGTGATTCTAGCCACTTTCTCCCAGAAGTTGCCATCCTCCCAGTCGTGCACTATAGGGCTTCTTATATAGGGCTAGCCATGCTTGGCTCTTTACCATTTTAGCCCTTAACCATTTTTGTCTGGCATGGGTTCCTTTGCCGACCATTACTAACTGGTCAGTCACCCAGCCAATGCCACTCCGCCTCAGTCAGAGAAGGCTTTTTTCAGTTTTATTTGCTCCTTGTGGCATTCTTACCTGTCATGGTGTGAAGACTTTCCCTCACTCTATCTTTCACGGCATGCACCTAGTGGTTCCCACTTAGCTTTGCCTCTTTTGGGTCGAATGCCTTCCCAGCAGGACATTGCTTCCAAAAGGCTTGAGCAGGAAACACAAAAAAATGGGTTTTTCCCTGTCCCCACCGCCAGACCATACCCCCTTACCTTTGACCCATGACCTTACCATTTCCTGTATTGGCTGGGTACAGGCTGGTGGTGCCTGGGCCTTGCGCGTGTCTTGCCTCCATGCTTATTCAAATTATGCCTGCTACTCATCTGTCTACTGCGGTCTGATCGTCAAACTGCCCAGTTTGTTGCTTATTTTTTTGGCTTCTTTTGGCATGGGCTGCTTCGCCTGACTCCTTATTTATGGCTTGCATCTTCTAAGGGCTGGGCCTTGCCCGATTGTGGGCCATTCCAAGCCTTTGTTCCCAGCCCCTGTTACTTACTTCCTGCCACACAATTCTGTTGTGCCTGCTGTGAGGTCTACTTGACCCACGCCTGCTGGGCCACTTTAGACATTTTCTGTTTATTCTTTCTCCAAAGGCCCAATGATCTTACTAGGCCCTTTGCTACTTGCAGGCTCCCATTGTCCCACCTACTTTCATTTTGGCGTCCTTGGCCCACTTGCTCTCTTGGGCATCCTTGGCCCTTTTTCAATTCTATACTTCCCATGGGCTTTTACTAACTTCTTGGGCTTCCTCGGCCCAAGTATTTTTCACCTTTCCCTTGGGGCTCATGGGTTTTCCAATGACCTTTATGCGTCTACCCAATTGATTCTCAACTTCAGCCCTAAACTCTTTGAACTTTTCAAAGGTTTCGGACTTCCGTCTCATTAGGTGCACATAACCATATCTTGAGTAATCATCCGTGAAAATGATGAAATACTCATAACCTCCTTTTGCTTGGGCTGACATAGGACCACATACATCTTTATGAACTAATTCAAGCAATTCTTGGGCTCTTCTACCTTTTGCATTAAAAGGTCATTTGGTCATTTTACCTTCCAAAAAAGATTCACAAACTGGAAATTCATCAAAGTCCATGGGCTCTAAGAGTCCATCTTGATCAGTCTTTAAATTCTATTTGAATTAATATGACCTAAACGCAAGTGCCAAAGATATGCATCACTAGAAGGAAACTTTCTCTTTAATGATTTTACATGAGAGTTATCATCTAATTCAGAATTATGTAATTCATGCTTATCAGGAGTTAAAATATAAAGATCATCCACAATATTTCCAGAATAGATAAACATTTTATCCTTCTTTATTACAACATTGTCTTTTAGGATAATACAATATCCATGTTTACCCAAATAAGTTGCAGAAATTAAATTCCTAAGAACATTAGGTACAAACAGACAGTCTTTCAATACTAAAACCCTAGACTCAAAACACAAATTAACAACACCAACAACTTCAACCGGAATTCTGCTCCCATCAACCAAAGTAAGAAACAATTCCCCTTCACTCAGTTTTCTGGTCTCCTAAAACCCTTGCGAAGAATTGCAGATATGATTAGTATAACCTGAATCGACACACCAGGAATTCGTGGGATTCTGTACCAAACATATTCCAAGAACAAAGGAAGTTTTCATACCCTTGTTCTTGGCAGCCTTAAACTTTGGACAATTTCTCTTCCAATGTCCTTTCTCACCACAATGGAAACACTTTCCTTTGAGCTTCTTTCCTTTGTCGGCAACTTCCAAAGCAATTTGCTTACCTTCTTGCTTAGTGAAGTCATTCTTCTTTTTCTTACCCTTGCCTTTCAACTTAGGTTGAGAAGTAGAAGCTTCACCCACATTGGCTTCAACACTAGAAGTACCAAGGATGCCTTCCGCCGCCACTAACTCATTCATTAATTCAGACAAAGAATAAATCTTTTTGTTCATATTGTAATTGAGTCTGAATTCCTTGAATGATTCCAGTAGTAACTGGAGTATCATATCCACTTGAGATTCTTCATCAATGTCGGCACCTAAAACCTCTAAAGTATTCAAATTAGAGATCATTGTAAGACAATGCTCTCTCACTGAACTACCTTCAGCCATTTTGGTATTATAAATTTGCCTCATGGTTTTTCGCCTTGCTGAATGGCCTTGCTCACCAAACATCTCCTTCAGACTATGCATAATGTCTGAAGCTAGTTCTACATTCTGCATTTGATGCTGTAGAACATTTGAGATAGATGCTAGGATATAGCACTTGACCATTTCATTAGATTTCTGCCAATGATCATATCGTTGTTTTTCCTCAGAAGGAGCATCTAATGAAGGAAAGCTAGGACATGGTTGAGTAAGCACATATTTGTGCTCTTCAGCAGTTAAAACAATGTCCAAATTTCTTTTCCAGTCAACATAGTTGGATCCAGTCAGTTTGTTTTGATTAAGAATAGAAACAAGTGGGCTAAATGATGCCATGTTCAAATCTGAAAATAATAAACATGAATATAATAAGTAAACTGGACATTATCAATTTAGCATATAAACATATAGTATGGAACCTTAATAAAACCATAAAATAATATAAGCAACGACAACTCAATCCCATGTTTAAAATTCCTTGGAAGCAAGTAAATTATAAACACTATGATTGATTGAGAGCTATTCTCTTTATTAGTGCCATCATGATAACTCTTATCAAACACTAATAATATGTCGTTTTTCCTTTAGCCTCTAAGTAATAATGACATAGCTCCGAAGGGAGGTTAACATTAAACTTAGTCTAGTGTAGACCATTGACTGAATTCTATGTGAGTCATTAAGTAACTCCACGGTAGCGTGGTCATTCTTAATGTAAAAACACATATTATTCATCATTAAGAAGTTTAACTTGTAGTACCATGAATTAAACACCCTTCGAAGGGAGCAAGGCATATACGCCAAGGCGAGGTGCTTAATCACACTACTATAAACCGTGAGATCCAACCCTTGTATCTCTCTCCCACTAGATGTTTTAAAATAAAGATTTTTAAATTTAAAACATGCATGAACTAATTACACATAGCCTTGCTCTTTATATATGTAAAAACACTTAGGAAAAATTCTGAATCCACAGTCCTTGATCGATCGAGGAAAGTTTTGGTTGCTCGATCGATCCTCAACAGATTCTCGATCGATCGAGAAAAAGTTCTACGAAGCTCGATCGATTCTCAACGGATCCTCGATCGATCGAGAGATCTTCTGTCAGCTGGATAGATGCTCGACAGATCCTCGATCGATCGAGCGTCGCGAATTTTGAATTTTTTAGAATTTTTCTAAGACAGTTTTTCTATGTTTTCATGTACAAAACAACCAACATACGATCATAATGAACATAAATTGATATCAAAACTAAATTACATTGATGCTATAGCCTTAAAGTTTAGTTTAACATACTTAAACTAAAAATTAAACAACATCATAACATCAAAATCAGTTTTTATCAATCAATAATTTCAACAATCATGTAGAAAACAAATTTCTAACAACATGAAACTATTGTCTATAATTCTGAAACTATAAACATGTTAAATAGATACGAAATGAAGACCACTCTGATACCATTTGATGGAAATATGCATATACGCAGTGGAAAAATAACGGATCTACTTCATTCATAAAAGTTAACATGCACTATGTAAGTTTCAGAATTTGAGAACAAGAGAGTCTACCTTGGAGCGGTGAATTTTAAAACCGAAGATCAAAATCACTTGGGAACACTTTCAATCTTCACTCCAATTCCACTAACACCCAAGATGTGTGGTCTCTCAATCAATTCCAAAGGGAGAATGTCAAAGTGTCTAACACTTACATGCAACACTTCACAAAAATAGTGTTCTTTCAAATCTCTCTCTACAGAAAAATTCTGTATGTTTCTCCTTTTGTGTCTAACCGATTATCTAATTGGGCTGGCCTTTTGGGCCTTTCCAATTGGGCTTAAGTGTGTAGCTTGGAGTGGGACCAAAAGGGACCAATAAGACACTAGCTCCAATGGGCCTTAGGCTTTTCAATCAACTCTTGACAAGTCCAAAGTTACCATTAACTATATTTAATACCACTATATAAATATAGTTGCACTCTAGGCCTTATCTATAAATTATATCCCAAGACTTTATTGTACATGCAACCCCTTTATTAAAAATTCGTAGTAATACAAAGTCATGAAAGAAGACTGTCACTTTGTAGATTACTACATCTTAATTCCTTGAGTACCCGGTTTAATCATTTAAAGTTATTCATTATATATTTATGAAATCCAATTCCATAAATATATACTTTAGTAACTCCTTACTAAAGTGGTTAGGCCTAACTCTTTGAATAACAAACCCATTAAACTTATCTCAAGGGAATATTTTGTATCTCTGTTAAGAGACTATGAATTCCATCTTGAGAATATATGTTCCATCAACACTAAATGTGGTTGCCCAACATACTGAGGTTTTGACCATTACTCTAGATCTCACTCCTGATATATCAAAGCAACCTACACCTCATAATCAAGTCCATTATTCTCTTAGGATTAAGAGTTCATGCAAATACAAGTCGTGAGTTTATTATTCAATTGACAGCCATTAGGAGAATAATAAAACTCACAGCAGTCTAGTTCAACATGTCTTAACTTTTAAAACATATCAACATATAAACTAGAAATCTCTATTTCCATGATCAAGACAAATCATCTTAGTTGATACGTTATAGTCTTCGCAGATGAAATGCCCAATCTCATCACCGACTACGAACTAGATTTTGAGTTTACAAGGAACTTGTGATTTACATCTTCTGTTACTAAATCACATAAATCACATACAATGCATCTCATGAACTATTTGATAATGTCTCGATATTCATGTTACCATTATTTCAGATAATAATAAAACAACTTTATTAAATACAATATTAAGTCATACACAATGTCATACATAATGTCATACATAATATCATACATAGCATCATACAATAGGATTTAAGGGCACTAATCCTAACAAGTGCATTCTTGAGAGTGGTGACCTAATAATCACCCAGTATAGTTTTTGCCTTGCAAGATGTTTTTCCCATTCGTTAATAAATCACCGTGCTTATTTTTTTCCGTTGCACTTAGTTTATTTGATGATTTGTTGGTGCCTCTATGATTTGCACGTAATTTGACATAATTAATCAACTTGAGTAATTGAATTAATTAACTGATTTCAATCTATAACCCAACCCAAAAAAAAAAGTTTTCTTATAAACAATCATATGAATTAACATCAACCCTTTCAAGAAGAGTTTTTTAGTAAAGCTTTAGGCGTTAAGAGATGGTCTCGTCCTAGCACACAATTGGGGATTTTTTCTCTAATGTAGAATCTAATGTGAAAGCATTGTTTACATGATTAACAATATCATATACAATAATCTTATTTTAGAACCTATTATATTTGATTGGAGAAACCCTTTGATGAATGGGCTAACTAAGTAGGGTTGTACTCTGAACATCAAATTTTGTTACTACCTGTGCTAGTTCCTTTGCTAACTTATAATAAAGGTTTTTTTTTTTTTTTTGAGAAAGAAAACTTTAAAACGTATATTAAGAAATAGGCAAATCTGCCTCATAAGCAACTAAGGTATGTGATGGGACATCTTCCATCCATATAGAAAAACCAGTGACATGGCGTGCATGCCTAGCTAGGTTGTGAGCTACTTTATTTTCTTCCTTACGAACCTGAGAAAACCTAATACATTGAAAAGATTTAGCAATAACTTTCACATCTTGAATCAAAAGACCAGATGAAGCTAAGGATAGCAAATCCTCCATCAATGACTTCATGAGTATTTCACAGTCACCCTCCAAAATAACCGAGTTCAGTCCCAGTTCTAGTGCAAATTCTAGGGCTCTTGCTGCTGCAATTGTTTCTATCTCCATCACAGTGAGTGGAAGAGGAATTGGTTGAGACAAGGATGCCATGACCAAGCCATTGCAGTCCCGTATTACGACCCCTACATTAGCTCTGTCCAAAGAAGTGAACAATGACCCGTCGAAATTGATCTTGTAGAACCCAGCTTGCGTAGCAGACCAGCGTGCCTCCTGCATTTGGGTCCCTACATTTGGGCCTATTCTCATTTTGGTCCCTATTTTGATTTTGCTATTATTCCATTTCCTAAAAACAGAAAATCAATTCTATTTTAGTCCCTACTGTCAACTTACTGACAGAAAACTCCTACGTGGTGGATGAAGTGCATAGGTAGTTAGATGTTGATGTGGCTAATAAAATAATATTAAAAAATTTTGATTTGGCTTTTAGAAAATGACAAGTCAGCATTTTAATTAATAAAATATTTTTGATAAAAAAATT
The DNA here is from genome assembly GCF_040712315.1 of Castanea sativa. NCBI lineage: Eukaryota > Viridiplantae > Streptophyta > Magnoliopsida > Fagales > Fagaceae > Castanea > Castanea sativa. Next base: position 6,435,217 of record NC_134020.1, read on the forward strand.
CAATTTAAATTGAAAAAAATTCAAAAAAAAAAAACTTTTATTTTAAAGATTGAGAAAAAAATTATAGAAATTATTTTAATTTTTCTTGAACTTTCATAAGAAACAAACACTAAATTAACACTCCTTCTCACTCTATGTTGGTGCTTCTGTGTTTGTGTTTGTATCTATTTCATTTTCTTTATTCTTTTAAGATAAACCAAAAAAGTAAAATCAAAATAAAAATAAATTAATAAATAAACCTTATCTCTCTCCCTTAGTCTTTGTGTTTGGCATCTTTCTTTTTCTTCTTTCCTTTAAGATTCAAGTCCATGACTTGCTATTTTGGCGAGAAGCATTGAAGCCACGGCTCCCCATAACGACGGTGCTAAGTCCAAGCCTCTCAACTTCAAGACAAAGTCTTTCCTTCATATTGTGATCCTTCACAATATGGATCTTGAATGGAATTTGTGCCTCCACGAACAACTAGGCCAGATCATTGGCTTGTTTGTGGCTGTATCTTTTTTTGTTCAATCTCTGAAGTTCTCTTTCTCTCTCTCTCTCTCTCTGCTTGAATACCTCTTCCTCTCTCTTGTTTGATTTTGGTGACTTTGTTGGCATGGGTTTATTAACTAATTAGTGGGTTTGGTGATTGATCGGTGGGGTGGATCGTTGGTTTGGTGATTGATTGGTAGTAGTGGTGGTGATTGGTGGTTTGATTTGTTCAAGTGAGTTTTGGATTGAATGGTTGGTTGGTCTGATTGGTGATCGTTGGTTGGGTTTGTTCTTGGTGTGAGTTTCAGACTTACTTAGGGTAGGTTTGTTGGGTTCAACTTGCTTGAGATGGTGTTTTTTGGGATTGAGATTTTTTTTGGTTAGGTTGGTTGTGTTGTATTTTGGATTGATTTGGTACTTTGGGGCTTTGGGATTTGATGATTTTGCAGGGTTTAACAAAATGGAGGCTTTGAGATTTATGATTTTTTTTGGGTTTTTTGTTTGTTTGTTGGCTAAGAAAATTTTTGGGTTCTTATTTTTGGCTGGGGAAGAACATGAAGTTCTTATTTTAGGAAAGAAGAAATGTTCTTACGAAAAAAAAATGTGCTTACGAAATGTTTTTATTAATTTAAATATTATGTGGCATTTAAAAAATGCCAAATAATTTTTTTAATAATATTTTAATGGCCAGGTCAGCACCATGTTAGTAAGCAGGGCATTTCGTCTATAACGTAGGAGTTTTCTGTTAGTGGGTCGACGGCAGGGACTAAAATAGAATTGATTTTCTGTTTTTAGGGACTGAAATAGTAGCCGTGGTACCCAAACCCAATGGTACGTCCTGAGCAAGGATTTGGACTCCCAATTTATTTGTTGATGAGTTTCCCTATACTCCTATTAGGGTAAACTTCAAACGCTGCCTTGACAGCCCAAATCTATAACCCTTGCACCTCTCACGCTTAGTCCCCTCCCTTTTCTAGTCTCTTACCTCTCATTTCACTCCTGTTTCTCACACCCAGTGCTTTCCCCACCCCTTTCTCAACCATTTTCCCTCTCCATTTATAGTCTTCTCTTAGTGGAGACCCAAATGATTACCTTTCTATCTTTTTCCATATGGCCCCCACTTCTACCTAGAATCCTTAGTAAATTGGTCAATTCTGTGAATTCTCTTGAAGCTTGCACCTGACGTCGAATAGCACTTGGCAGCAGATTCGCCCAAGGCACTAACAGCGTGCGGGGACTGATTTGAATATTGACCGTTTCCTTTTCAGTCATTCCCGACCTTCTTGTTGACTCTAGGCTGAGCCCAGTCCAATAACAATAGGCCATCTTCGAGCATCGATCCTATGGCTGTATACTGTGGCTATTGGGCTGGGTCACTGACCCCATGTCCCTACAATAGCCCCCCACAATCCCATTTTCACGAAATGAAGATTGGATTGGGGTCCTTCATTTCTGGGGTCGGTAAAATTTTTCGAAACTACTGTCACACCTTAGGAAGATCAATCATTAGCCAATAAATGCAACAGACATGACAGCTTGCACTTTGTGCATAAGTGGTCGTAATTGTCATATTGAACGATTAAGATGATCTAACGCTTCGATTATCGATGTGCGCGTGGAAAAAAATAATGGCAGACATTAATTAACTTCTTGTAGTTGTATATAATGGCATTCCCCCTATAAATAAGGTCATGGTTTCTACCACAATCTTCTTTATTTTCTTCTAAACTCAGAACCTCACTAATCTCTTCTTCCCAAGCCCCAAATCTCTCCCGAGACCAACTTTGCTAGCACAAATGCTATACTGTAAGTTCCTCCATCCCTTACCTCTTTCTTTCTTGTTCTTTCTTAGATATCCTAGTACACCAAAATGGGTTTTTCCTATCTTTTAAGCACTAGTGCAAATGTAGCGGTTTTCAAAACTAGATTTAGCATACTGTCTTGAGGGGGATATAGAGGACCAATGGTTGTCCCAGATAGTTTTCTTTCCCTTAATGGCCATATTGGAGGGTGGGGTTAGGTTCCTAGTAGACCCTCTCTTACTTAGGACCCTCAATTTTTACGGCCTCAGCCCCGACCAGTGTTTGCCAAACTTTTATAGGGTAGTTAGTTGTGTGGGGTGCCTCAACCAACTATATGGCCTGAACCTTACCTACCACGACAATGACTTCCTATACGACATTTGAGGGAGTTTGAAGAGTAGATACTACCATGGTTAGGCTAATATCGTGCCTCCCCGACTCCAATAGGTCGGTATTTTCCTTCCCAAGACTTAGCAAAAGTCTCGAAAAAAACGGATTCCAGCTTTAACTTCCTCTCTCTCTCTCTCTCTCTCTCTCTTATTTTATTTTATTTTAAAACTTCTATTATTAAATCTGCCATGTATTTTCTAACTTCTACTTGTTATGCTGTTCTCAGTTTTTTATGTAGTCTCCAAGCGATTCAAACCCGATGTGAACGTTGTACAAGTTTAGGACCTCAATTTTGTCCTACGCTCGGAGATCTTTGTCCATTATGTTGGTCAGCTTAGAGTGTCACAATGGGTTCTTGGTTGTGTACCATCTTACACCATTTATCAAGACTCCGTTGGTGCTTTAATAGCTAGAAGCCCCCTCCTATCCTATCTAGACGTTAGCCTACCAGGTTTTCTACCGAACGGTGCCACAAGCAGTGAAGCTCAGCATTTGGGACCTCGATAGGTAAAGGAGGGATCCCTTGAACCGATCATCAACGGTTCAACAAACATAGTTTTTCATGGCTGAGTCGAGCACGTACCCGTTGAAAGCCCCTGTCCCCCTTGAACCAACCAAAGACATGGTTTAACGGCGTAATATAGGCCTTGAGCGCTAGTTCCTGGACCTAACCTGTTGGGGGTCAGCCTACCCCACAATAAACACCTTAATAGACAACTCCCCCCGCATCCCATCCTTTTCGTAGGAAGAGACAAAGGGGTACTGACGAACCCACATCAGGGTCTAGCATCCTTCCTACCGAGCATTCCCCTGCCCTCCTTTCTACTGCTGCCATGACTCAGCAAGCTAGAGACACTTCTTCTGAGATGAGGCCTACTAATGAACCAGTGATCGTTGGGTCCAATGTGGCCTCCACCTCTGCACCCCCTTCCTTCGGGTGGCAATGCACCTTCATGTTGGGGGACAAATCCCTCCCCAATGACTTTTATGTCCAAACTTGGAGGAACAGCTTGGGGGGACAAGTTGTAGGGAGCTTTGGACAAGCCCTGCTGTTGCCTGAGGATATAGAGCACTACTCAGGTTCCTAGGACGAAGATCTCGTCCTCAAGTTGAAATGGCACACTATTGCTATGAGTACCCCCTTTTTCTTTTCCTCTTCTCTCTTTTTCTCTCACACTCTTTTGTTTGTTTTTTCTCTTAAGTGTATGTTCTTGGCTAATATTAACCTATAGGTTGCTTTTTGTTACTATTCCAAGCCACCCAACTAACTCACGTCGTGGAAGGTCAGCTAAAGGGTGCCATGGAGAAGGCTGATAAGGAAAAGGCTCTAAAGCATGTGGCTGAGTCCACCCTAAATGAAAAAGTACTTAAGCTGGTCACCACCGAGCGAAAGGCAGCTCTGCTGAAAGAGTGAGGCTCTACAGGGCAAGCTAGAGGAGGTAGAGACTATTAGGATGTGTGCCCTTAAATCCTATTGTAGGATGTTATGTATGACATTATGAATGACTTAATGTTGTGATTAATAAAGTTGTTTTGTTATTATCTAAAATAATGGTAACATGAATATTGGGACATTATGATATAGTCTATGAGATGCATAGTATGTGATTTAGTTACAAAAGATGATTTGTCTTGATCATGGAAATGAAGATTTTTGGTTGGTATGTTTATATGTTTTAAAAGTTAAAACATATTGAATTGGACCGCTGTGAGGTTTTTATTCTCCAAACGACTGTCAAATAAATAATAAACTCACGACTTCTATTTACATGAACTCTTAATCCTAAGAGGATAATGGACCTAATCATGAGGTGTAGGTTGCTTTGATATATTAGGAGTGAGATCTAAAGTCGCGGTCAAAATCTCAGTATGTTGGGCAGCCACATTTAGTGTTGATGGAACATATATTCTCAAGATGGAATTCATAATCTCTTAACGGAGATATAAAATATTCCTTGAGATAAGTTTAATGGTTTGGTTATTTAGAGTGTTAGGCCTAACCACTTTAGTAAGAAGTTACTAAAGTATATATTTATGGAATTGGATTTCATAAATATATGTTGACTAACATGAAGGATTAAACCGGGTAGTTAAGGAATTGAGATGTAGTAATTTACAAAGTAGCTATCTACATTCATGACTTTGAATTACTACGAATATTTTACGAAGGGGTTGCATGTACAATAAAGTCTTGGGATATAATTTATAAATAAGGCCTAGAGTGCAATTATATTTATATAGTGGTATTAAATATAGTTAATGGTAACTTTGGACTTGTCAAGAGTTGACAGAAAAGCCCAAGGCTCATTGGAGCTAGTGTCTTATTAGTCCCACTCCAAGCCACACACTTAAGCCCAATTGGAAAGGCCTATAAGACCAGCCCAATTAGATAATTAGTTAGATGTTAAGGGAGAAACATACAGAATGTATGGAAGTGTAAGAGACACTATTGTGAAATAGTGTGTATTTGAGTGTGAGACACATTATCATTCTTTCTTAGAAACTGATTGAGAGACCACAGCAAGTACTTCCAATCTTTGTTTTGAAATTCACCACACCAAGGTTCGCTCTCTTGTTCTTGAATTCTGAAATATACATCGTGCATGTTATCAATTGTGAATGAAGTAGATCCATTTATTTTTTGCTGCGTATGTTTTGTATGAGATACAAACCATGATTATTCCAACAATTGGTATCAGAGCCAGGTTTTCAATTTCCAATTTGTATAACATGTTTTGTGAGTTTTGGAATCAAGAATGATAGTTTCATGTGTTAGAAAGTTATTTAATTGATTTTTTGCATGGTGATTGAAATTATGTTTTGATGAAAACTAAAATTGATGTTATGATGTTTAAGTTTGATATTAAGTATGTTAATTTGAACTTTAAGGCTTTAACATCAATGGAAATCAGTTTAGATATCACTCTCTGTCTATTGTATTCATATGATGGTTGTCGTTCATGAAAAACCATTTAAAACGCTTCAGGAAAAATTCTGGAAATTCGAAGTTCACGAGTTTCGATCGATCGAAAATTGCTTTCGATCGATCGAGTGAATTGGTGGCCAATCTGCTTGATTCGATTGATCCCCGATTGCTAGTAGATCGATAATTTAATTTTTTGATCGATCGAGAAGCGATTGAGTACCGATCGAGCCAGGCAGATAGTCAGGTTTGAACTTTTTAATTTTTTTGACCGATTGAGGGGCACATTCGATCAATTGAAAGAAGGAAATTTTGAATTTTTCTAAGAGTTTTCAAATTTTAAAAGTGCAAGGCTGTGTGTGATTAGATTACACATGATTTCCATATAAAAACCTTTGTTTTAAACCGTCTAGTGGGAGAGAGATACAAGGGTTGGATCTCACGGCCTTCATTATCGATTTATAGTAGTGTGAGGTAAGCACCTCGTCTTGGCTTATATGCCTCGTGATCCCAAAGGAGGGTCTTTACTTCAAAGTACTACAAGATTGAACTTACCCGTTTAAAGTAGTGTGGACAAGCACCTCGTCTTGGCGTATATGCCTCGTGATCCCAAAGGAGGGTATTTTGTTCCATGGTACTACAAGTTTAAACACTATAAAGGGAGATGAAATGTGGCTACACATAATTCTAGATAATGGTGTACACTAGACTAAGTGTAATGTTAACCACCCAAAGGAGCTATGTCATTATTACTTAGAAGCCAAAGGTAATACAGCATATTATTAGTGTATGATAAGAGTTATCATGATAGCACTAAGGAATTATAAACATGGAATTGGGTTGTTGTTGCATATATTATATTATGGTTTTATTAAGGTTTCATACTATATGCTTATATGCTAAATTGATAATGTCTAGTTTACTTATTATATTCATGTTTATTATTTTCAGATTTATCATGGCATCTTTTAGTCCACTTGTTGCTATTCTTAATCAAAACAAACTGACTAGATCCAACTATGTTGATTGGAAAAGAAATTTGGACATTGTTCTTACAGTTGAAGAGTACAAGTATGTGCTTACTCAACCATGTCCTAGCTTTCCTACATTAGATGCTTCTCTTGAGGAAAAACGGCAATATCATTGGCAGAAATCTAATGAGATGGCCAAGTACTATATCCTAGCATCTATTTTAAATGTTCTACAACATTAAATGCAGGATGTAGATCTAGCTTCGGACATTATGCTAAGTCTGAAGGAGATGTTTGGTTAGCAAGGCTGTTCTATAAGGTAAGAAACTATAAGGCAGATTTATAATACCAAAATGGCTGAAGAAACTTCAGTTAAAGAGCATCGTCTTAGGATGATCACTAATCTGAATACATTGGAAGTTTTAGGTGCCGATATTGATGGAGAATCCCAAGTGGATATGATACTCCAGCCACTACTGGAATCATTCAAGGAATTCAGACTCAATTATAATATGAACAAAAAGGTTTATTTATTGTCTGAATTAATGAATGAATTGGTGGCGGCGGAAGGCATCCTAGGTACTTCTAATGTTAAAGCCAATATGGGTGAAGCTTCTACTTCTCAACCTAAGTCGAAAGGCAAGGGTAAGAAGAAGAAGAAGAAGGACTTCACCAAGTAGGACGGTAAATAAATTGCCTTGGGAGTTGCCAACAAAGGAAAGAAAGCCAAAGGAAAGTGTTTCCATTTTGGTGAGAAGGGACATTGGAAGAGGAATTGCCCAATTTACAAAGCTGCCAAGAATAAAGGTATGAAAAGTGCATTCATTCTTGAGATATGTTTGGTACAGAATCCCACGAATTCTTGGTGTGTAGATTCAGGTTGTACTTATCATATCTACAATTCATTGTAGGAGTTTCAGGAGACCAGAAAGTTGAATGAAGGAGAGCTATTTCTTACTTTGGCTGATGGGAGCAAGATTCTAGTTGTAGCTGTTGGAGTGTTTAGTTTATGTTTTAGTTCTAGAGTTTTAATATTGGAAGACTGTTTGTATGTACCTAATGTTCGTAGGAATTTAATTTCTGCAACTTATTTAGGTAAGCATGGATACTATGTTATCCTCAAAAACAATGTTGTAATAAAGAAGGATAAAATGTTTATCTATTCTGGCAATATTGTGGATGCTCTTTATATTTTAACTCCCAACAAGCATGAATTATACAATTCTGAATTGGATAGTAGCTCTCATGTGAAATCATTAAAAAGAAAATTTCCTTTTACTTGTAATGCATATCTTCGGCACTTGCGTTTGGGTCATATTAATTCAAAGAGGATTCAAAGACTGATCAAAGATGGACTCTTAGAGCCATTGGATTTTGATGATTTTCCAATTTGTGAATCTTGTTTGGAGGGTAAAATAACCAAACGACCTTTTAATGCAAAAGGTAGAAGAGCCCAAGAATTGCTTGAATTAGTTCATACAGACATATGTGGTCCCATGTCAACCCAAGCAAAAGGAGGTTATGAGTACTTCATCACTTTCACGGATGATTACTCAAGATATGGTTATGTGTACCTAATGAGACGGAAGTTCAAAACCTTTGCAAAGTTCAAAGAGTTTAGGGTTGAAGTTGAGAATCAATTACGTAAACGCATAAAGGCCATTCAATTTGATCGAGGTGGCGAATACCTTCTTGGGGATTTCAAGGATTACCTAATTCAGAATGGGATAGTATCCCAATTGACTGCACTTGGAACTCCCCAACAAAATGGTGTAGCGGAAAGAAGGAATAGGACTATTTTAGAAATGGTTAGGTCCATGATGAGTTATTCAACTGTACCAGTTTCTTTTTGGGGATATGCACTAAAAACTGCAATGCATATTTTGAATTTAGTTTCATCAAAATCTGTTCCTAACACACCCAAGCAATTGTGGAGTGGGCACCAGGCTAGTACGAAATATCTCCATATTTGGGGATGTCCAGCACATGTGTTGAAAGGGAAGTCTGATAAGTTGGAAGCAAAAACGGAAGTATACATGTTTTAGGGTATTCAAAGGAAACTAAGGGTTATTTATTCTATAATCATAAGGATAACAAAGTGTTTGTTAGTAACCATGCAGAATTTTTTGGAAGATGATTATGTGAATAACTTTTATCCTAGGAGTAAAGTTGTTTTGGCTGAAGTAGATGAACCTGTATTTGAACAACCAATGTATGAAACTAGGGATGATGTGGCTGTATTAGACACACCACAAGATACTACTCATGAGATGTCTAGTACACACGTGCCTCGTCATAGTGGGAGAATTGTTCGGCCTCCTATAAGATTTGTAGGTTTGGGAGAAACTTATGTAGCTATCTCAGAAGAGGCTGAATCGGTTCTCTACACTTATGAAGAGGTAATGAATGATATAGATGCACATCATTGGATCTAAGCTATGTAATCTAAATTAGATTCAGTGTATTCCAATTCAGTTTGGGATCTTGTAAAGGCGCCTAACCACATTAAACCTGTTGGTTGCAAATGGGTTTACAAGAGGAAGAGAGGGATAGATGGAAAGGTTGAAACCTTTAATGCGAGACTAGTGGCGAAAGGGTATACACAAAAAGAAGGTATTGACTATGATGAAACTTTTTCGCTAGTAGCCATGCTTAAATCTATCAGAATTCTCTTATCCATTGCTGCTTATTATGATTATAAGATCGGGAAAATGGATGTCAAGACTGCATTTCTTAATGGCAATCTTGAGGAAGAAATCTACATGTTGCAACCGAAAGATTTCATAGCAAAGAACCAAGAGCATATGGTATGCAAGTTGAAAAGGTCCATTTATGGACTTAGGCAAGCATTTAGGTTATGGAACATCAGATTTGATCAAGCAATCAAGTCATTTGGTTTTGAATAAAATCTAGATGAACCATGTGTATACAAAAGACATCAAGATAAAGTAGTGATATTCCTAGTGCTTTTATGTTGATGATATTCTACTCATTGGAAATGATGTAGGGGTAATGTCATCAGTAAAGGTTTGGTCATCAAGCCAATTTGATATGAAGGACTTGAGCGAGGCTAACTATATTCTAGGGATCAAGCTTTGGTGAGATCAAAAGAATAAGATGTTAGGTTTGTCATAAGCTAAGTATATAGATAAGGTTCTAGAACGATTTAGCATGCAAAACTCCAAGAAAAGATTACTTCCTTTTAAACATGGAGTTCCTCTATCTGATGACCAAAGGCCTAAGACTCTTGAGGAAGAAAATACAATGAGACAAGTTCCTTATGCTTTTGCAGTGAGAAGTCTCATGTATGCTATGCTATGTACTAGACCGGATATCTGTTATTCAGTTGGTATGGTCAGCCGATATCAATCAAATCCAGGACTTAAACATTGGCAAGCTGTGAAGCATATTCTTAAGTATCTAAGAAGAACGAGAAGTTATGTGCTTGTTTAGCATAACGAGGATTTGATTCCCATTGGTTATACAAATTTAGATTTTCAGTCAGATCGTGATTTCAGAAAGTCCACATCAGGTTGTGTTTTCACCTTGGGAGGTGGAGCCACAAGTTGGAGGAGTGTTAAGCAACTTGTATTGCTGACTCCACCGTGGAAGCTGACTATGTTGCTGCTTGTGAAGCAGCAAAGGAAGCTATTTGGCTCAAGAAATTCCTTTATGATCTTGGTGTTGTGAGAATTGAGCAAGTTCCTATCATATTGTTCTGCGACAATAGTGAAGCGGTTACACAATCCAAGGATCCAAGGAATCACAAGAAAGAAAAGCACATAGAGAGAAAGTACCACATCATTCGAGACATTGTTGCTCGTGGAGATGTCATAGTAGCAAAGATTGATAGTGCAAAGAATCTAGCAGATCCCTTTGCCAAAGTCTTGCCCCAAAATTCTTTCGAGTCACATTTGGAGGAGATGAGAGTTAGATTAGTGCACAATAGTCTTTAGGGCAAGTGGGAGATTGTTAGGATGTATGCCCTTAAATCCTATTTTATGATGTTATGTATGACATTATGAATGACTTAATGTTGTGATTATGAATGACTTAATGTTGTGATTAATAAAGTTGTTTTATTATTATCTAAAATAATGGTAACATGTGTTAGGACATATGTGGTTCACTTGATATGAACATATGTCATTCTTTTATGTAATTGGCTAATCCTTTGACAAAACGCACTTTACTTGTATTTTGGTAGATCTAGGATATTTTTGATACTTTAAGAAACAAGGTTTCAAGATCAAGTGTTAAAGCCATGCAAGTCTGTCCAAGAAACAAGTTGAGAAGTGCTTTTTATTAAAGCTTGACAGCTGGCTCGACAACTGCATCTATCGAGCTTTAAGAAGCTGTTCCAGCCCCGTGGCTCGACAACTTCTCGACAGCACCTCGACACCTCTAGTTGTCGAGATTTAAGAAAAACAATTTTTCAGTACTGTTTTGATTCTAATCTGTGGACATGTCTTTGGGCCTTCTTTTCTCATAACCCTAAACATATTAAAGGATTAATTTAAGGACTGTCAAAGTAAGCACAAGTTGCACAAGCATTGAGCAAAGTCTATTCAAGCAATTTGTGACTGGAGACAAAGTTGCCCTAGTTCATCTCTTTGTTAAGAAGCTGCTGTGTCTTTGCACCATAGGGTTTTGTAACCAAGCATCTTCTCGTTCTTCATTGTGAGGATGAACTGAAGAACTTTGCAGCCAACATCTTTCTCAAGTTGGTGATTGAAGTCGCGTACTGGGATCCGCACAATTGGTTAGTCACGTACTGGGAGCCGTGCATTGAAAAGGAGAGATTGTCATTACAGAACAAGTCCAATTGGGTATTGGGGTAAGGGTTCAACTGTAGGTTGGTATAAGGTACTGGAATTCCATTACTTGTAACTCCTTGTTGTGATAATAGTGGATTCTCGGGAGTGGTGACCTTAAAATCACCCGGTGGGATTTTTGCCTTGGAGGTTTTCCCCATTTGTAAACAGATAGCCGTGTCAATTTATTTTTCGCTGCACTATAGTTTACTGGTGATTTGTTTGTGCTATCACACGTTTGTACGTTAATTTGATTAATTAATAAACTTGGCTAATTAATCAACTTAATCCATCACAAGGGATAAATACATTTTTGGCCTATCAACATGAATATTAGGACATTATCATATAGTCCATGAGATGCATAGTATGTGATTTATGTGATTTAGTTACAGAAGATATAAATCACAAGTTCTTTGTAAACTCAGAATTTTAGTTCGTAGTTGGTGATGAAATTGGGTATTTCATCTGCGAAAACTATAACATATCAACTAAGATAATTTGTCTTGATCATGGAAATGGAGATTTTTGGTTGGTATGTTGATATGTTTTAAGAGTTAAAACATATTGAACTAGACCGCTGTCAGGTTTATTATTCTTTTAACGACTGTCAAATGAATAATAAACTCACGACTTCTATTTACATAAACTCTTAATCCTAAGAGGATAATGGACCTGATCATGAGGTCTAGGTTGCTTTGATATATCAGGAGTAAGATCTAAAGTCATGGTCAAAATCTCAGTATGTTGGGCAGCCACATTTAGTGTTGATGGAACATATATTCTCAAGATGGAATTCATAGTCTCTTAATGGAGATATAAAATATTCCCTTGAGATAAGTTTAATGAGTTTTGTTATTTAGAGTGTTAGGCTTAACTACTTTAGTAAGGAGTTACTAAAGTAAATATTTATGAAATTGGAATTCATAAATATATGATGAATAACATAAATGATTAAACCGAGTACTCAAGGAATTAAGATATAGTAATTTACAAATTGGTAGTTTATATTCATGACTTTGTATTACTACGAATATTTTATGAAGGGGTTGCATGTACAATAAAGTCTTGGGATATAATTTATAAATAAGGCCTAGAGTGCAACTATATTTATATAGTGGTATTAAATATAGTTAATGGTAACTTTGGACTTGTCAAGAGTTGACAGAAAAGCCCAAGACTCATTGGAGCTAGTGTCTTATTGGTCCCTTTTGGTCCCACTCCAAGCCACACACTTAAGCCCAATTGGAAAGGCCCAAAAGGCCAGCCCAATTAGATAATCAGTTAGATGTTAAGGGAGAAACATACAAAATATATGGAAGTGTAAGAGACACTATTGTGAAATAGTGTGTAAGTGAGTGTGAGACATTTTATCATTCTCCCTTCGAAACTGATTGCAAGACCACACTTCTTGGGCGTAAAGTGGAATTGGAGTGAAGATTAAAATTATTCCCAAGCACTTCTGATCTTTGTTTTGAAATTCACCACAACAAGGTACGCTCTCTTGTTCTTGAATTCTGAAATTTACATCGTGCATTGTATCAATTGTGAATGAAGTAGATCCGTTTATTTTCCGCTGCGTATGTTTTGTATGAGATACTAACCATGATTATTCCAACAGAGACCACACTCACTAAGGCGACAAGCATAGTCTCGGCCCATGACAAGTAGCTTCCCGACCTAAAGGAGACCATGAAAGGGTGTGAGCAAGTGTTCTACAACATGAGGTTCACTAACATCGAGATTTCAGTAAGTGCGGTTGTCTTTCAAGCTCTGAGACTCACCTTTTCGTAAGGTTGGACGGCAGTTGTGAATGCCATTGGCCTCCTTGAGTATTCGGTGTTTAGGAACCCCAACCAAATACCCTTGACCAACGATCCACTAGTACAGGTCCCAACCTAGTGATGGAAATATGCATATACGCTGCGGAAAAATAACGGGTCTACTTCATTCATAAATGTTAACATGCACTATGTAAGTTTCAGAATTTGAGAACAAGAGAGTGTACCTTGGAGCGGTGAATTTCAAACCAAAGATCAAAAGAACTTGGGAATACTTTCAATCTTCACTCCAATTCCACTAACGCCCAAGCTGTATGGTCGCTCAATTAGTTTACAAAGGGAGAATGTCTAAGTGTCTAACACTCACATACACACCATTTCACAATAATGTTTTTTTTTCTTACTTGCAGAAAATTCTGTATATTTCTCCCTTTGTATCTAACTAATTGGGCTGGCCTTTTTGGGCCTTTCCAATTGGGCTTAAGTATGTGGCTTAGAGTGGGACCAATAAGACATTAGCTCCAATGGGCCTTGGGCTTTTCTGTCAACTCTTGACAAGTCCAAAGTTACCATTAATTATATTTAATACCACTATATAAATATAATTGCACTCTAAGCCTTATTTATAAATTATATCCCAAAACTTTATTGTACATGCAACCCCTTCATAAAATATTCGTAGTAATACAAAATCATGAAAGTAAACTGCCACTTTGTAAATTATTACATCTTATCCTTGACTACCCGGTTTAATCCTTTAAAGTTATTCATCACATATTTATGAAATCCAATTCCATAAATTTATACTTTAGTGACTCCTTACTAAAGTGGGTAGGCCTAACTCTCTGAATAACTGAAACCATTAAACTTATCTCAATGGAATATTTTATATCTCTGTTAAGAGACTATGAATTCCATTTTAAGAATATATGTTCCATCAACACTAAATGTGGTTGCCCAACATACTGAGATTTTGACCGTTACAATAGATCTCACTCCTGATATATCAAAACAACCTACACCTCATGATCAAGTCCATTATTCTCTCAAGATTAAGAGTTCATACAAATATAAGTCGTGAGTTTATTATTCAATTGACAATTGTTGGAAGAATAATAAATCTCACAACGGTCCAGTTCAATATGTCTTAACTCTAAAAACATATCAACATACCAACTAGAAATCTCCATTTCCATGATTAAGACAAATCATCTTAGTTGATATGTTATAGTCTTCGCAGATGAAATGCCCAATTTCATCACTGACTACGAACTACATTTTGAGTTTACAACGAACTTGTGATTTACATCTTCTGTGACTAAATCACATAAATCACCTACAATGCATCTCATGGACTATATGATAATGTCCAAATATTCATGTTACAATTGTTTTAGATAAAACAAAACAACTTTATTAATCACAACATTAAGTCATACATAATGTCATGCATAGCATCATACAATAGGATTTAAGGACACTAATCCTAACACCTAGGAGTAGCTTGATGAGGAAGATGATGAAGAGGGGGAGGAAAGCCCTAGCATGACAGAGTTGGCTGAACAAATTGACTCTCATGTAAAGGTGATCAACGTGGACAACGGGCCACTAACGTCGTTCCCGAGGGTTAGGGTGCCCAGTAGTGAGCTTAAGACCGACCCTTCCAACAACCGGTGACGTTTCTTTGGCCACACCTGACGTGACCCAGGGTCCGGTCCCTTAAGGATGCCGAACTGCTAATCACTTTTTGTCTTTTCTTATTATTTATTTTGAATTTGCTACGTTTTATGTACTCATTTAAGTGTGCATTTTTTTTTTTTAATGTATTGAACATTATTTCGTTTGTTATACATGGAGATTGAACTCTTTAAATTTGTATGTTCGATTAAATTCTTTTCTTACAATTTGGATTATTACAGCCCTTTGATCAGCATGTAATTCTGTAATGGAACCCTTTGATCCTGAACATTGCACTATTACAACCTTCGAGTGATATCATTTTAATGAAATTGTCTTAAGTATTTATGGTCGGCATGGCACTTTTTTAACCAACCCCCATTGATTTGAATATTGCGTCATTACAGCCTTTGAATAACATTGTGAAACTCCGTTAACAAATCTCATAGATTTGAGGGAAATGCCACTAACTAAAGGAATTGCAATTTAAATAATATAATTGAGGTCTTTTAATTAGTCGATGATCTGCCTAGGGCAGACTTGTTGTCTTTTAATTAGTTGGGGTTAGGCTGAGACTAAGCATCTGTCCTTAGTAATAATTTGTTAAGTTGGGGTTAGACCGAGGTTAGAGTTCTGTCCTTAGTAATAATTTGTTAATGTTTCCACCTAGACGGTGACCGAGGTCAGGCTGAGGCTATGATTCTGTCCTTAGAAATAATTTGCTAAGGTTTCCACCTAGTTGGTGATAGGGGTTAGATCGAGGCTAGGCTTCTGTACTTAGAAATAATTCACTAAGGTTTCCACGTAGTTGTGACTAGGGTCAAGCTGAGGCTAGGCTTTTGTCTTTAGTAGTAATTTGTTAAGGTTTCCACCTAGTCGGTGACTAGGGTTAGGCCGAGTCTAGGCTTCTGTCCTTGCTTCCACCTGGTAAACATTGCAGAAAATAACTTAACAAGTATTTAGCACTACAAATCAAAAAGCAACTAGGTTCATTCTATATCCTGTCTCCTATTTACAACACAAGACATATGCAATAACAACTACCATCAAGGATAATATTTTTTCAGATTGCTCACGTTCCAAGGTTGGGGTAATGGTCTTTCTTCCATAACTTCTAAGTAGTAAGCCCCTATACCGGCCACGACAATCACTCGGTAAATTTTCTCATATTCTAGTTTTTCATACTTCCTACTGCTCTCTGCAGAACTAGGTCTCCTACAATGAACTCCATGGGCCTCATATTCCTGTTGTACCCTCGAGCTAGTTTTTGTTGATAGTTGGCAAGTCGGATGGATGCCATGTCTCGCCTTTCTTCTGAAAGGTCTAATTTCATGGCCATTTGCACATCATTACTACTCAGAGAGAAATTAGCAACTCTCATACTTGACAGGCTTATCTCCACTAGGGTAACTGCTTCTGCCCCATATGTCATGGAAAAAGGGGTTTCTCTGGTTGACCTCCCTAAGGTGGTTTGGTAAGCCCACAACACACTTTGTAGCTCCTTGGTCCAATTCCCTCTTGCCCCCTCTAGTCTCTTCTTCAGCCCATTGACAATCGTTTTGTTGGTAGCTTCCACTTGTCCACTACTTTAGGGATATGCCGGGGACAAGCACCTATTTACAATCCTTAAGTTGTTGCTGTACTTCCGGAATGCCTTGCTGTCAAACTACAGTCCATTATCTGAAATCAATGTCTCGGGCACCTCGAACCTCGTGATAATGTTCTTCCACACAAATTTCTTTACATCAACATCTAGTATGCTCGCTAAAGCCTCGACTTCCACTAACTTTGTAAAGTAATCGGTGGCGACCAAAATGAACTTTTTGTTCCCTGTGGCCCAAGGAAATGGCCCTATGATGTCTAGCCCCCATTGCGTAAAGGGCCAAGGGTTTGTGATCTGGTTCAAGTTCCTACCAGGTTGATGTATATTCGGGGCATGTTTCTGGCATTAATCACACTTCTTAACATACTCGGCTGCGTCCTTTCGCATGTTTGTCCACCAAAA
Source organism: Castanea sativa (assembly GCF_040712315.1). NCBI lineage: Eukaryota > Viridiplantae > Streptophyta > Magnoliopsida > Fagales > Fagaceae > Castanea > Castanea sativa. Next base: position 6,452,051 of record NC_134020.1, read on the forward strand.
TCCCTGGTTCATGGCTTGATGGGATAACGACCTTCCCCTTGAGTGGCTACCAAAACTCCCTTCATGCAACTTGGCCAAAAGTCTAGCAACATTATTCGGGTGAAGACATAACAAATATGGACCTCTAAATGATCACCGATACAGCTTCTTATCCTCGGATTACCAAAAACGGCGACTTTGCACCTTTTTAGCCTCTTTCACATCAGCCAGTAAAGATCCATCAGTTAGAAAGGAAATAAAGGGGTCCATCTAACTCGGATTGGATGCCGAGGCTGATGCTACAACCGGGGGATGTTCTATGCTTGGGCGCTTTAATAACTCCATTGAAATCATTCGTGGAACACATTCATCTGACGACGAGGCCAAAGTAATTGGAGAATTGGCATGACTGTTTTGACTTCTCGAGACCCTACCGACACTCACTCTTTGGAAACACGCTTGTAGAGTCCTAAACAACCTCAAGTATTATGACATATGGGGTCCTTCGCTTCAAAACTTCCTTCTACTTGGCTTACCACTAGTCTTGAATCTGAGAATATTTCTACCTCTTTGGCACCTAAATTTTGGGTTGCTTTAAGCCTAGTAATAAGTGCTTCATATTTGGCTTTATTGTTGGAAGCTTGGAAACCTAACCTTAGCGTATGCCAGCTTTAACCCCTTAGGGGATATCGTCACGATCCGACTCTAGATGCCCTTACATTTGACGCCCCATCTACAAACACTTGCCACGGTTGTATTGAGGCTTGGCATACAATTAAGGTGACCCCTAGTGCTGGAATGAATTTTGCCACAAATTCTGCTAATACCTAGCCCTTAATAGAGTTCCTTGGTTTATACCAAATATCAAACGTCTCGAGTCTTGTTCCCTATTTTGTTATTCTCTCGATAAATTCCGATCTCTACAAGAGCTATTGTAGGGGGCATTCGGTTAGCACCCAAACTGTGTGGGCTTGGAAATAGTGGGGCAATTTTCTCGTTGCATGTACTAATGCCAATGCCATCTTCTCTAATGGAAGGTATCGAGTTTCCTAATCCACTAACATCTTGCTAATGTAGTAAACTGATCTCTGTATTTCGTCTTGATGTCTCAACAACACAGGGCTCACAACATGGTTGGAGACCGCCAAGTACATGTATAAATCTTCCCTGTGCTCAGGTTGGGTAAGATGAGAGGGTTGGCCAAATAGCACTTCAAATCTTGGAACGCCGCATCGTATTCCTCAGTCCACTGAAAATCCTTCTATTTTTTTAATAGTTGAAAGAAAGGTCTGCACCTATCTGCAGACCTCGAAACAAACCGATTCAGGGCGGCAATCATCCCAGTGAGTTTTTGTACTTCCATTGAGTTACTGGGTGGGTTAAGCCATTGGATTGCCATGGTCTAGTTGGGATTAACCTCTATCTCTCGGTTCATAATCATGTACCCCAAGTATTTTCCAGACCCCATGCCAAGTGCACATTTGCTTGCATTGAGGCGCAACTTATGTTGTCTCAATATCTCAAAAACTTCAATTAGATTCGGTATATGCTCCCCAATCTTCCTTCTCTTGACCACCATGTCATCAATACAGACTTCCACTATTTCCCTGGTCTGATCTTTGAACATCTTGTTGACCATTTGTTAGTACGTGGCTCCTGCGTTCTTTAGCCCAAAAGGCATCACCATGTAATGATGATTTCCCTCGAGCAATATGAAAGAAGTCTTCTCTTGATCCTCGGGTGCTAGGGCAATCTGATGATAACCTTGAAAGGTGTCCAGGAAACTCATTCTCAGGTGTTCCTGTGTGGCGTCCACCAATCGGTCAATCTTAGGTATGGGGAAGGGATTGTTCGGTCAGGATCAATTAAGATCAGTAAAATCAACGTAAACCCTCCATTTCCCATTTGTTTTCACCACTATTGTATTTGATAGCCACTTAGGGAAGAACACCTCTTTGATAGCCCTTGCCTTCTTCAATTTCTCCACTTTTTCCTTCACTGCCTCTATATGTGGTTTTGATGACCTTCTCAGCTTTTGCTTTTTCAGTGGCATTAAGGGGTCTGCATTCAGCTTATGACTGATAAAAGCTAGATTCACCTCGGGTAGTTTGTATGGGCTCCATGCAAATACATCAAAGTTCTGTACTAGTGACAGGAGGATTTCCACTTGATCTTCTATTTGTAAGCTCACATCAAAGTTCTGTACTAGCGATAAGAGGATTCCACTTGATCTTCTATTTGGAATCTCTATCCTATTTGAAAATACCTGTCGGTGTAGGGCAAGATTTGTATTTGAACCAACACCTCGGCACTGTTAGCCCCTATTCTACTTCAACTTGCTCATTTTGTTTAATCTCATGATTAATTGCACCCACCAAGCATTGTCGTGCCACCTTTTGATCAGCTCAGAACATGATGATTATGTCCTTAGTAGGGAACTTGACCTTTTGATGTAGTGTGGACAATACTGCCCCCATGGCATGAATCTAGGGCTGACCTAAGATCACCATGTAGGGCAAAAAAGCATTAACTATTATGAAATTTACCATGACTTCCTTTCCATTGGTCACAATTGGGAGCCTTATTTGCCCTTCGGGCACCACTATCTTCCCATCAAACCTTACTAAAGGTGTGTCATACTTGCTAAGATCTTTAGGTTTCAAACCTAATCCCTTATATAGATCGGGATACACTATCTCAGCCCCACTCCCTTGATCTATCATCACCCTCTTCACCAAGAACCCTCCAATCCGCGAGGTCACAACCAGAGTGTTGTCATATGGCTGTGACATTCCCTCTGTATCGTTCTCATCAAAAGTGATCGGTTCTTTATTTAGTCTGAGCCTTTTCTCGGGTCAGTCTAGCACTTTCGATCCAGGAGGGGTTGCTACACTTAATATGCCCCTTTGTCAGTTATCATTCACACCGATGGAGGCTGCATGGATAACCTCAATGATTTCCAGGGGCGGGGGAAGTGTGTTACCCGACTTCCCGACCTTTGTCCAACATTTCCACCTCTCTGACCAACAATAAAAAATTTTAAATGCCCTGCCTTCACAAGTTGCTCCAGATGATCTTTCAACACATGGCATTGCTTGGTAGCATGGCCCTTTTCCCTGTGGCATGTGCTTTGAATCCTTCTAACACCCCGCCCATTTTCCCTGACTATTGGAAATATGACTCATTCTTAATGCAGTCAAGGATATTGTGGATGGTGAAAGCTCGAATTTGTGTGAAAACATAAGAGCTTGTTTAGAACCCCAAATTAAAATTATGGCTAGATTGCTTTTACTCTTACTTAATCAAAGTACGGAACAAGAGTAAATGAAGAGCAATAAACTGATAACTACTCTAGTGCATAAACATGAACAACAAACAATAAAAGTAAAGCACAAGAGTAATGGAAGAGAGATGCAAACACAAGATAACACCAAGACGTGTTATCGAAGAGGAAACTGAAGAACTCAGCAAAAAACCTCTTTGAGACCCTCCAAGTCGAAATCGATCAACTAGAGAATAAATTTGGAGTACACGAATAATAAAAGACCCTCCAAGCCTAGTCTACCCAATGTACTTGAGCCCTCCAAGCTCCTGCTACCAATGGACTTCTCGGAGTCATGTCTTCTCTAGCTTTCTGGATCCCGCAATACGCTCGATTGCATCATCCAAGCCTCACCAGCTTTTTTTGGCAAATCCGCAAAGTTTCCCAAGCTCCAAAACACTCTCTACACTTTGAATAGGTGTGGGTTGTGTTTGGGTACAAATGGGAGAGGAAAGGGAAGAGGCTACAATGATTTCTCAATAAGGACGGGTAGCTTTCTCTCTAAAAGATGGGTGTGTGTGTTGTAGAAAACTATACTTTTGTGGGTAATGAGGGTATATATAGTATGGGTGAAGGGTAAGAAAGTCAAACTTAAAAATCCTCTAGGCAGAGAGTTTCGCGGGTATCTCGCAAGAAGGCCTTACCTGCGAGACACTCGGGAAATCCTCCAGGCTAGCATGACTCTTCCGCTTCCAACATGTGCTTCTCACGTGCCCTTTTCGAGGGATACACTTCTCGTGAGCTACTCTCAAGCCAATCATGAAACTACACTGATTCTTCATTTCATGCTCGATTCTTCACCAACTTAATACTAAACCCAATACAATAAAATCCCACAAACTACAAGAAAAGAAATTAAGGTAATTACAAAACTTTTTGTCATGGAATAAAGCCAACATAAAACATAGTTGTAAATCACAACTTTATAGATGGGTTCTTTGAAAGCCATATTAACACCCTCAGGTCGCAGCGTCACATTAACACTCGGCACCCTTGAATCCTTTCTTGTTCTCTGTTGAAATCCCTTGGGTCGAGCATCTCTGTTGTACTAGGAGGAGGCTGGGGCCTTGCCCTTACCCTGCAGCCTATCGTCCTCCAATCTTTTATGTTCCTCAATCCACCTCATTAGCTGGTGCATGTTCTTAGGAGGACGCATGGTTAGGGCATCCCTTAATTTAGACTCCTGAGGTAGCCCAAACCTAAACATACTTGATGCAATCTATTCATTTCCTCCCCCTATTTCGTTATACAGCTCCCAATACCTATTTGCATATGATTGAAAAGTGTCTCCATTTCCCATCCTCATGGATAACAATGCATCAATCGGTTGGAGGAATCCACTATAAGTGATAAATTGCACCCCGAATGGCTGGATCAATTCCCCGAAGCTATGTATGGACCTTTTCCTTAAACCATTGAACGACCTCAGTGCCGTGGGCTCAAGGCTAGACGGGAACACTTTGCACATCAACTCGTCATTCTGGGAATTTAGAGACATGTTCCACTAGGTCAAGTTTACCATTGTAGCAAGTGGATGACGGGCGATTGAAATGCCTCAGTATTTCTATATGCTCTATCTCATTAGAAAACGGTGATCGGGCAACTCTCCAAAGTGCTTTGCTCATAGTGTCCAAAGCTGCATTAGGATGCCCGCGTCTATCCTTGTGCGGAGTATCATAACAATGTCCTATAGTTTCGTGGGAACTATCCATTAAGCGACGCAAACCACTCTAGTGAGATGATCTAGCCGTGGTACCCCTAGTGTAATTGAGATCATCAGACAATCCTTCATGGTCCCTCTTACGGCATCGATCTCTGATCTATTCTAGCTCTTTGACTTGCTTTCGTAGGTTTTCCAGCTCCCTAGTCCCGCTCTAGCTCCTGGTTTAATGACCATCTTGCATACGATCCTGCTCTCTTCTTCACTCCTTCTCCAACCTCCTTTGGCCTCTAGAGGCCCTAAAATGATTGCCTCTGGGTCCAACCGATCCTTTTTCTGGATTTGGACCTTCCATCTTGGACGATATCAGGCTAGTTCGAAGTCTTCTGTTGAGTAAGATTCCTACAGACGATTCTAATTGTGGTACCCAAACCCACTGGTACTTCCTGAGTAGGGATTTAGGCTCCCAATTTATTTATTTATGGGTTTCCCTATACTCCTACTAGGGTAAACTTCAAAGGCTACCTTGACAGCCCAATTCTATAACCATTACACCTCTCACGCTTAGTCCCCTCCCTTTTCTAGTCTCTTACCTCTTACTTCACTCCTGTTTCTCACACCCCACTGTTTTCCCACCCCTTTCTCATCCATCCTCCCTCTCATTTTATAGTCTTCTCTTAGTGGGGACCCAAATGATTACCTTTCTATTTTTTACCACGTGGCTCCCATTTTTGCCTAGAATCCTTAGTAAATAGGTCCATTTTTAGGATTCTCTTGAAACTTGCACCTAACACCGAATAGCACTCGGCAGCAGATTCCCCTAAGTCACTAACAACGTTTGTGGACCGAATCGAATATTGATCGTTGCCTCTTTGGTCATCCCTGGCCTTCTCGTTGACTCTGGGCCGAGCCTAGTCCAATAATAGCAGGCCACCTTCGAGCATCGATCCTATGTCCATATACTGTGACTACTGGGCTGGGCCCTATCCTAGCAATGAAGGGCCCATACCGGTCATCAACCCCATGTCCCTATAGTAGCAAAATCAAAATAAGGACCAAAATAAGAATTGGTCCAAAATGTAGGGACCAAAAGTGTATTTTCGCTAATAACAATATTTTGGCAACTTTTGATCTTTAATATATTGACATACAATTATTTTATTGGTTACTTGCGGAAAAGAAATTGACATACACAATCATCAAGTTATAAGCTATTACACGAGTTCATAGAGTAAGAGCAGGAGTGAGGCAAAGAGCTTATAAGTGTGACTATTTTAAATAGAAAACCTATATATATATTTTTTATATATGATTGTGAATTCAATCCCTAAGGCTTGTCCCCTTAAAAATTTATTGTTGTTAAAAAAAATGTTATTATGTGTATTTTTAAAAAGGAATATCTTATTAAAAAAAACTCTTTTTCTTTTCTAATGAGTAACATCAATCACTTCTTGTTTTTCTTCTTATGTTTAATAATGAATATCATGTATTACTCTTTTTACCTTAACAATTTTTAGCAAAAGATGAATACCACTACTCAATGTTAACACGTGCAATCCTTACATAAAAATTATTATAACATAATAATAATGATTATTGTTTAGGTAGAAAGAAAAGATCTTATGAGTATCCATAAAAAATAAAATAAAATGATCTTATGAGTAACAAATAAGGTCGTCATATTATATATCTTCTATTCACCTAGAGTGTGTGTGGGTTACTTAAAAAACTATACTTTCCTAAAGTATCATATCATATCATTTTATGGTCTTGGTTGCTTATAAAAATGTCGATTAGATTATCTTTATATATTCTATTTAGAAAGCTCAACACCAAATTTACATCTTCTAGATTCGCATTATTCAAATGACATCTTCACGATTCCCCTTTTCGCAAAGGAAAAAAAAAATTCATAGCAAAAAATGAAAACGTGAGAGAAGGAATAAGAATATTGACGTTGGACAAATGAGAAAAATGCAATGAAAAATTAAACATGAGTCAAAGGAAGGAGTACCTACACTTGTTTAGAGTCAACACTAAACAAAAGAAATAACGGAGGACAAGACTTTAAACAAAATTATCTAACCCTAATTCTAATTTGTTAAAAAGAACTGCCAATTGCTTTATTATAAAAATACCCTAAATTTTAATTAAAAGCATTTATGGAAAAATATTATTTTCGTCTTTAAACTCTATCAAAAGTATTTTTTCAGTCCCCCAAACTTTTAAAGGTTCTTCTTTTGTCTCTAAAATTGGTAAAAAGTTATTTTCAATAGTTTAGAAACAAGAATAAAAATGGAAGATTTGCTTTTTTTAATAGTTTATAGATGAAAAAAATAATATTTTTTAAAGTTTAAGGGTGGAAAGTGGAACATTTTTAATAGTTTAGGGGGGAAAAAAAACTTCTTTAAGTTTAAAGACGAAAAATAAATTATTGGTAAAAGATTCTTTTTTCATCTCTAAATTTTATAAAAAGTTATTTTCAATAGTTTATAAACAAGAATAAATATGGAAAAATAATTTTTTTAATAGTTTATAGAAGAATTTTTTTTAAGTTTAAGGGTGGAAAGTGGAACATTTTTAATAGTTTAAGGATGAAAAAAAAAAATTAAAAATAACTTCTTTAAGTTTAAAGATGAAAAATAAATTTTTGATAAAACTGAGGACCAAAATAATATTTTAAACATACATTTATTAACTGAATTAAATATTATGGCATAAAATAAAAATACAATTAATGTACATTAAGAAATAAAACTAAATCAAAATAAACTTTCGTTGGTGTTTGCCTCATAAAAAAATGTGTGGAAGTAGTAAAATATAGAGTGGTAAGTATAGTAGAAAACAGTTTGGTAGGTGACACAACACGAGAAACCCATTGCCCATAGAGCGTTTGAAATGAAGGTTAGCTTTGATCATATAAAGTGGAGGAACCTCGCACACAGTCCTGATGGGTATGGTTATGGTGCTGTGTGGGGTTGAACCTTGTTGACCTTGCATGCTTACCTTTTTTTTTTTTGGGCATTTTGAAAGGAGCGAAAAAGAGCGGTTGAGAGCCCTACATTTGGAGGATTCCCAATTTTTTAATTGCTTAAGCTCAACTTCGTAGACTTTCATAGCATAGGATATGCATGTATGTGTTGTGTCCTACTCGTGATTTTTTGGTGGTTTGTTTTGTTGTGGTGTGTAAATTGCTCAAGTGAATCTCTGTGTGCTAATCACACTACCTTCTTCTTGTATTTTCTTGACCACTTAGCACTGTTAAAACTTACATGATAAGATCTTTTTTTTTTTTTGGCAAAGACACAAACAATGGAATGTGTGGAAAGTGGAAACGAAGTTTGATTTAGTGTTATGCTATGGACTGTTTGTTTGGGTCGAAAATGTTATTATTTTGTGCATCTAATACTATATACTATTATTGAAACACATCAAATTTTGGGCGATTGATTGGTTTTATTCATGTGTAAATCCATGTCCAAGTTAGCACCATGGGCAGGTCTATGCAGGGGCGGGGGTCCATGCCCCCTAAAGTTGAAATATATATATATATATATATATATATATATATATATATATATATATATATATATATGAGAGAGAAGACATCAAACTATATTTAAATCAAAACAGCCATATCGGCCTGAAGCACAGGATAATTAATGAGGGGTGAAACATCTTTCATCTACATAACACAGTCTGGAAAATTAATAACTAATCTAGCTAAACAATGAGTGACTTTGTTGCCTTCTTTCTTAGTACGAGAGTAGAGCAATTTAGAAAAAAAGAACTAGTAAAGAGACCAACATCCGTAATCAGCAAATTGTGAGAAGCCAAACCCGAACTTCTGTTACCTAGTATGTAGAGAGGGAAAATTTCCGACCTATCACAAGCTGACACATTATGCTACCAAGTCCTCAAAGTACGGCTAATTACAAAGCATCATGTACTATTTCTAGAAATTTGCCAAGTTTTATTAAGGTAAAAACATGAAAAGTATGTAAAATTCTAATCAACATAGGCACGTGTAAGCAATGACATAAGCAGTCCAACATGTGTAAGCGATGACATAAGCAATCCAATGTGTGTAAGCGATGACATAAGCGGACCAATCAGGCTGTGACATGTGTCACCAATCAGGCTCCGCCACGTGTCACTCACTACCCCTAAACTCTTATAAATAGAAGCCTTCCTAAGGCATTAGGAGGACCTGGAGGATATCTTGAGTTCAGAAGTCCAGAAGCTTTGCCAAAATCAAGCCCTAAAGCCTCCAGGAACTTCAAGAACTTCAACTTCGAATACGAAGAACATTCGAAGAGGAATCATCCAAATCATATTCTTAGATCTCAAAGTTCACTAGAATCAAACTCAAAAGCCTCTAGAAACCTCAACAAACCACAAATCACTGAAGCTCTACGGGTTCAAGCCTCTAAAGCCCCAAAGAACTTCCACCACAAACCTTCGAAGTCGAAGAATACACAAATAACTTGAAGAACACGAAGAAAAATAGTTTCTAACAAGCTCATAGCTAGAAATTCGTTGTAATTTTGTTTCGAGGTTCTTCAATCCATCTTTCAACCAAATTGAAGGATATTTGATTTTCAAGCCAAACTCACATTACCACAATTCCAATCAACAAATCTTTCAAGGAGATTGAATAAGAGGATCACTTTTTTGTAATTATAGAGAATTGTACCACACATTCATCAATACAAATTCGCATTTGTGAAACTATTTTACTTGTTTGATTTATTTCGAACCAAGAAATTTAGTCGTCCACAAATTCTGGCACGCCCAGTGGGACATCTCTGCCTCTCATCTCATTCTCCTTCAAAGAAATCATCATCGTCTCTTGCTACCAACTTCAATGGCCTCTAGCAAGAACATTCAAGCTTCAACAACAGCTACTCAGTTAGACTTGGTATGGCTGCCACCAATAACTACATTGGTGCAATCAATCACAGCCAACCTAAAGCAAGCGATCAACTTCAATTTCAATCAACCAAGGAAGCCAAGACAATCATCTCCTTAGACCCTTTTATAAGAAATAAGGTCATCAACAAGGACATCTCCACCTTGAAACACCTTAAGTATGGGGGCAAATCCCCTTCTTCCTTCATAAGAAGTTGGTCGCACAATTTCTCTCCCACTGAAGGGAAACCAAAAGATGAGATTTCATGTGCTCATTTCAATTTACTTTCCTCTCCATCATCTTGGGAAGTTATGTCAGTCATGATGACTAACAACTTTACCATGGAAGAAAAGATGGCTGAAATGGAGCAAAGGGTCATCCTTCTCGCAAAAGCACTTGAAGATAAGGACCTCCAAATTGAAACTCTAATGAATAAACTCTAAATACAAGATCTTGGAGAATAAAGTCATGGTCCTAATTTCCCATTTGGCTTCACTTCTACAAAAGATGACAAAGGGAAAGAAAATCAAGACACTTATCAACAGGAACAATCTACTTCGGTTGCTTCGTTATTAGTTCAACAATTACAAGTCATGATAACAAATACCATCCGAGCATAATATGGAGGTTCTTCTACAAGTTCTCTCACATATTCAAAACCCTACACAAAGCGCATCGACAACATGAGAATGCCTACCAACCCCCCAAGTTCTTGCAATTTGATGGCAAAGGAAACCCTAAGCAACATGTTGCTCACTTCGTAGAAACTTGTGAGAATGCAGGGACTCAATGAGGCCTCCTTTTAAAGCAGTTTGTCTATTCACTCAAGGGGAATACCTTTGATTGGTATACAGACTTAGAACCCGAGTCAATCGATAGTTGGGAACAACTTGAAAGAGAGTCTTTTGATCGATTCTATAGCACGCGTCGCACGGTGAGGATGATGGAGCTTACTAATACCAAGCAATGAGAAAATGAGCCAGTGGTCAATTATATCAATCGATGGAGTTTTTTGAGTTTGGATTGCAATGATAGACTTTCTAAAATATCTGCTGTAGACATGTGCATCCAAGGCATGCATTGGGGACTTCTTTACATCCTTCAAGGGATAAAGCCTTGAACATTTGAAGAGTTAGCAACTCGTGCACATGACATGAAGTTGAGCATTGCTAGCCGTGGAAATACAAACCCTCCCATTCTTGAGGAAAGGAGAAAGGAAGTAAGGAGGAATGACAAGAATGCAAAAAGCAATCTCAAAGACCCAGTGGCTGTTAACACTGCTGTAGCAAAGGTTCCAGGAAAAGGAGTAAAGGCAAATGAAAAGAGGCTTAAGATGGCAAAAGAACAAGGCGTGTTGTCTGACTTTTAAGGAACGTGAGCAAAAAGTATATCTGTTCCCCGATGAAGATGTTCCAAACATCTAAGAACAACTATTGCAATTGAAGTTGATTGAACTGCCAGAACGCAAGCAACTAAAAGACATGGGGAAAGTAGATGGCCTTAACTACTGCAAATATCATTGCATCATTGGCCACCCAATCCAAAAATGCTTCGTCTTCAAAGACCAAATCACGAAGCTTGCCAAAGAAAACAAGATTGATCTAAACTTTGATGAAGTTGTCGAGTCAAACCATGTGATTGTTGCTTGTGATGTGCTTCCAACTCTTAGGCAGGGGGAAACACCAACAAGCAAATTGATTGACAATGATGGCGTAAGGATCAGCCTCATCAATGGGAAGTTCCTTAAACATTTCTACGCCTGAAAATTGAGGATTCCTCCTCAGTAAGAGCTTAGACTCCATTGCAACGCTGCAAGGGTACATGATGTCTTCCCATTGCCTTTGAAAGCATACAAATAAAGAAAAATGAATCCCACTCTATGTCACCATTTGCGAGTGTGGCGTAGTGGTTGGATGCCTTTGTCGCCCTTGAGGCCAAGGTCTCGGGTTCGATTAGTGATGATACCCACTATGCGCAATTGGTACCCACAAAATACTATGGGGCGTAGGGCGAGGATTACACACGTGAGCCCTCATTTTTCTTGTTAAAAAAAAAAGGAAATCGTTAAAAAAAAAATCTGTTGAACTATGTAATGACTTGATCCCTCTCTGGGATACGTAGGTAGCTTAGTACTTTTCACTAAGTTTAGTCACATGAAAAGAAAAAGGATTGCCAGTCTAGATTGAAGAGTTTCCCCATTGGCCGTCAACGTGTTTTCAAGAACCTTTTGATTGGCAAGGCATTGCTTAACGACAATCAACTACTCAATAGGATGATCAAAGGTCGTTGTAGTTGAAAATGAAGACTGTAAGGAGTTGACGTTGCTTAGCTTTCCCTGAAATGATGATAAACATAAGTTGGTTCTTGGTTGCGGAGTAAAATAAAATCTTCAACCTCTTTTACAAGGAATGAAGTCTGCATGGCATTGCCCCTCTTTTGTGGACATCCTCCCACATCTCTAAAGTATGCTTTGCATCACTTATCTCCTGGGGGCATCTTCTTGTACCTTACAAGTCTAAGCTACATCGTCTCTCTTCTAGGTTGTGCCATTTCATAGCTCTGAAATTTGAACCACATCATCTCCTCTCTCTCTCTCTCTCTCTCTCTCTCTCTCTCTCTCTCTCTCTCTCTCTCTCTCTCTCTCTCTCTCTCTCTCTCTCTCTCTCTCTCTCTCTCTCTCTCTCTCTCTCTCTCTCTCTCTCTCTCTCTCTCTCTCTCTCTCTCTCTCTCTCTCTCTCTCTCTCTCTCTCTCTCTCTCTCTCTCTCTCTCTCTCTCCCCCCCCCCCCCCCCCCCCCCCCCCCCCCCCCCCCCCCCCCCCCCCCCCCCCCCCCCCCCCCCCTCTCTCTCTCTCTCTCTCTCTCTCTCTCTCTCTCTCTCTCTCTCTCTCTCTCTCTCTCTCTCTCTCCCCCCCCCCCCCCCTCCGTGCATTAAACCTGTTGGTTGCAAATAGGTTTACAAGAGAAAGATAGGGATAGATGGAAAGGTTGAAACCTTTAAAGCAAGACTAGTGGCGAAAGTGTATACACAAAAAGAATGTATTGATTATGATGAAACTTTTTCGCCGCAGGGCCATGCTTAAATCTATCGTAATTCTCTTATCCATTGCTGCTCATTATGATTATGAGATTTGGCAATGGATGTCAAGACCGCATTTCTTAATGGCAATCTTGAAGAAGAAATATACATGTTGCAACCAAGGTTTCATAGCAAAGAACCAAGAGCATAAGTGGGTATGCAAGTTGAATAGGTCCATTTATGGACTTAAAACAAGCATCTAGGTCATGGAACATTAGATTTGATCAAGCAATCAAGTCATTTGGTTTTGAACAAAATCTTGATGAACCATATGTACAAAAGACATCGAACAAAGTAGTAATGTTCCTAGTGCTTTATGTTGATGATATTCGCTCATTGGGAATGATGTAGGGGTAATGTCATCGGTTAAAGTTTGGTTGTCAAGCCAATTCTTGATATGAAGGACTTGGGTGAGGCTAACTTTATTCTAGGGATCAAGCTTGGCGAGATCGCAAGAATAAGATGTTAGGCTTATCATGTCGGGATATATAGATAAGGTTCTAGAACGGTTAAGCATGCAAAACTCCAAGAAAATGATTGCTTCCTTTTAGACATGGAGTTCCTCTCGTCTGCATGACCAAAGGCCTAAGACTTAAGAGGAAGAAAATATGATGAGACAAGTTCCTTATGCTTCGCAAAGGGGAAGTCTCATGTATGCCATGCTTTGTACTAGACCAGACATTGTTAATTGCATTGGCATGGCTTTCCACCATACTAATCAAACTTGTGACCAAAACATTGGCAAGCCGTAAAGCATATTCTCAAGTATCTTAGGAGAACGAGAGATTATATGCTTGTTTACCATAGTGAGATTTGATTCCCATTGGCTATACAAACATTCGCACTTTCACTCAATCTAGATTTCGTAAAAATCCACTTCTCAGATGTGTTTTCACCTTGGGAGGTGGAGCCATAAGTTGGAGGAGCGTTAAGCAATCTTTGTATTGCGTACCCACCATGGAGGCCGAGGTGGCAGACGTTGTTTGTAAGCAGCAAAGGAGGCTGTTTGGTTTCAAGAAATTCCTTTCGATCTTGGTGTTGTGAGAATGGAGCAAGTTCCCATCACATTGTTTTGTGACAATAGTGGAGCGGTTGCACAATCAAAAGATCCAAGGAATCACAAGAAAGGAAAGCACATTGATATGGAAGTACCACATCATTCGAGACATTGTTGCTCGTGGAGATGTCATGGGTAGCAAAGATTGAAAGTGCAAATAATCTAGCAGATCCTTTTACCAAAGCCTTGCCTCAAAGGACTTTCGAGTCACATTTGGAGGGAATGGGAGTTAGATTGGTGCACAATAGTCTTTAGGCAAGTGGGAGATTGTTAGGATTAAGGCTCTTAAATTCTATTGTATGATGCTATGTATGATATTATGTATGACATTATGTAAGACATGATGTATGACTTAATATTGTGATTGATAAAGCTTTATTATTATCTAAAATAATGATAACATGAATATGGGACATTATCATATAGTCCATGAGATGCATTGTATGTGATTTATGTGAAAAGTCACGTAAGATGTAAATCACAAGTTCTTTGTAAACTCGTAATTTATAGCTCGTAGTCGGTGATGAAATCGGGCATTTCATCTCGCGAAGACTATAACGTGTCAACTAAGATGATTTGTCTTGATCATGGAAGTGAAGCTTCTATTGATATGTTGATATGTTTTAAGAGTTAAAACATATTGAACAGACCGCCGTGAGATTTATTGTCTTCCCAACGACCGTCAAATGAATAATAAATCTCACGACTTCTATTTGCATGAACTCTTAATCCCGAGAGAATACGGACCGATCATGAAGTGTAGGTTGCTTTGATATATCGGGGGAGTGAGATCCGAAGTGACGGTCAAAACCCCGCATGTTGGGCAGCCACATTTAGTGTTGATGGAACATATATTCTCAAGATGAATTCATAGTCTCGATGGAGATATAAAATATTCCCTTGAGATAAGCTTAATGGGTTCGCTATTCGCAGAGTTAGGCCTAACCACTTTAGTAAGAAATTGCTTCAAAGTATATATTTATGAAATTGGATTTCACAAATATATAATGAATAACTTTTAAAGAATTAAACCGTATACTCAAGGATAAGATGTAGTAATTTACAAAGTGGCAAATATATTTAGTACCTGGGTTACTACGAATATTTTATGAAGCGGTTACGTGTATAATAAAGTCTTGGGATATAATTTATTAATAAGGCCTAGAGTGCAATTATATTTATATAGTGGTATTAAATATAATTAATGGTAACTTTGGACTTGTCAAGAGTTGACTAAAAGCCCAAGGCCCATTGGAGCTAGTGTCTTATTGGTCCCTTTTGGTCCCACTCCAAGCCACACACTAAAGCCCAATTGGAAAGGCCCAATAGGCCAGCCCAATTAGATAATCAGTTAGTTATATAGGGAAAAACATACAGAATTTTTATTAGAAGACATTAGAAAAGAAAAAGAAACGGTGTGTGAGAGAGTGTGAGACACACTTTCATTCTCCCTTTGAAAAACTGATTGAGAGACCACACATCTTAGGCGTAAAGTGGAATTGGAGTGAAGATTAAAAGTGTTCCCAAGTGCTTCTAATCTTTGTTTTGAATTTCTCCACACTAAGGTACGCTATCTTGTTCTTAAATTCTGAAATTTATGTAGTGCACGTTATCAATCATGAATGAAATAGATCCTAGTTCGTTGCTTCCGCTGTGGGTTTTGTATGAGATGCAAAACCAGAATTTTTCCTTCACTGACATCTTTAAAGTCTTGGAAACATGCTCTAGCATCTTCAACGTCTTATTGGCATCTTTGAAATCTTGATGTCTGGCTACAGTGCTATGCACCCTCGATGTCTAAGCTATGTGGTGTTGATGTAGCTTTATTATAAAGGTCAATATTGGTGCAACTTCAATGCGAGTGCAAGTGCTAATGTGGAGTGTTGTCGTGGCTTCATGGCAAAGATGAACGTTTCACGACTTCAATGTGAATGAAGTGTTGACGTAGTTTCATGGCAAAGATTGAAATTGGCACGGCTTCGGTGCAAATGAAGTGTTGACGTGGCTTCATGGCAAAGATGAACGTTGCACGGCTTCGGTGCGAATGAAGTATTGACGTAGTTTCATGGAAAAGATGGGTATTGGCATGACTTCGGTGCAAATGAAGTGTTAACATAGCTTCATGGCAAAGATTGATGTAAGCATGGCTTTGGTGCAAATGAAGTGTTGATGTGACTTCATGGCAAAGATGAATGTTGGCATGGCTTCGGTGCAAATGAAGTGTTGTCCTGGCTTTATGGCAAAGATGAATATTGGCATGGCTTCAATGCAAATAAAGTGTCGAGGCAGCTTTATGGCAAAAAAAAAAAAAGAGTGCTAATACGGCTTCATTATAAAGGCCAATATTGGCATGGCTTTAGTGCAAATGAAGTGTTGATGTGGCTTCATCTTGAAAAGGCTTCATTACAAAGACAAGTGCAAATATTGCTTCAGTAGACAAAGTAATGGTGATGCTTCAATGCAAATGCAAGGGTTGGCGTAGCTTCATGACAAAGACAAGTGTGGAGCACCTTCATTGCCAACACTAGAGCCAGAATGACTTCAAAGACGAGTACTGGCAATAGCATTGTTGCCTAGCTGAATATCCTTATGGAAACGCTATTGAAAAGATGAATATCACTAAAAGATTGTTGTTACAGGAAAAGAATGTAACAACATGAAGGCATACATCACTGCAAGAACGTTGCTATCAATGAAATACAAAGCCACAAAATGAAGGCAAACATTTCTATAGGAACGTCAGTGTAAAGTTTGATGTCAAGACCCAAAGATCAAGGAAACTGTGCTGCAAAACAAAAACAAGCAACAACAAAAAATTTTGTCAGGGAAAAGATCTCATATCACGTATAAAAAAAATCATTTACAAGAAAGAGAAGCAAACAAGTACAAAGAAATGAGAAGCAAAAAAAAAATCTTGAAAGTGGGAGAAGAAAGCTGAAGGTTTAGCATGTGCCTTGATGATGAAGGAAGGCAATAGCATGCCTTTATATAGAAAACTTCTGAGATAGCAAGCAAGAAATATAAAGAAAGTCAAATGATTGCACCAACCACCAGTTCAAAAAAAAAAAATGTTGTTCACATTTCAAAAAAAAAAAAAAGGTGCGAAAACAGTTGAAGTTTATAGTCAAATTTTACAAATTCACAGGCACTTAAAATCAAAGAAGTCTATGCCAAATTTTGAAGATAAAAGAGGATATTCAGCCATGGAGACAGAAGATCATGGCTCACTACCTACCTCACGACCTACAAGTCTAAATCTTGGCACCAAACTGTCAGAGCGACCACCGCCAAAGTAGACTAGAGAGCCATAAGTCCAAAAATGACCAAAAGCGACATTTGAATTTGTGAAAATCCAGACCTTATTTCACAAAACAGACACCATAGAAGTCTTCTACAACCTTCGATCTACCAAACCAAAAAATTTTAGGTCCAGATGCCTTGCCATGCACTGCCAAGTGCCACCATGAGCTTCGAAAATCGCGGCCTTACCAGTCAATCTAAAAGGCCCCAATCTGCAAAACCTGATAATTTCAGACCTAAATGCGAGGCCACGTTCTATCATGTGCCACCAGAAGGTCCAGTATCACCAGTGTCAATTCACGTGCTGAAACGGTAAAGCCACGCGCTTCGATGTGTCAACGCGCTGCACGCGCCATCAACAGGCGTATGATGTCACTAATGATGTCATCCCTACTAACCAGTGTTTTGACCCAGACCGACCCATGTTTTGACTTGGATCTGAACTGCTTGTAAAAAAAAAAACAAAAAAGAAAGAAAGAAAAAAGCTGTGACCATGGTTGAACTTTGACTTTGTCCAAAAAGTAAAAGTTTTCAAAATAGGCCTTTCCCACTCGGTTTTTAGAGTTCATTTTGATTTTGGGATCCGTTTCTTCATCTAAGACTCGGAAATTGTGCAACGGTCCAATTTTCAGAAAGTTGACTTTTGCATAAATTTTGACCAAAAGTTAAAATTTTCAGAAAGAGCATGTCTTACTTAGTTATTCATTTACATTCTAATTTTGGGATTTGTTTCTTCATCCAAGACTCTGAAATTGTGCAATGGTCCAATTTCTAGAAAGTTGACTTTTGCATAAATCTTTGACCAAAAGTCAAAATTTTAAAAAATGACCTGTCTTGCTCATTTTTTCACGTACATTTCGAATTTGGGGTTTATTTCTTCATTTGAGAATACAAAAATTCAAATAGTGTGATTCTACAACTATTGGCTTTGATGTGAACTTTGACGAAGAATCAAGATGTCCGAACAAAGCTTGTCCCACTCAATTTTTCGCGAAGATTTTGATTTTGAAATCTGTTTATTTGTTTAGGACTTGGAAACCATCCATCTGACCTACTTCTCCAAAGTACTGGCAGTTTCCACACTCAAGCTCCCAAAATGAAAATTTGAGATTCATCCATTTAGTCTGGATTCCCTTAGGGTTATCCTCCGAATTCCATTAAGGCTTCCCTTTCAAAGAACAGATGAACACTCACAAGTGTTTCTTAAACTTAAATTACATTGGGTTACTAGTTCAACCGACCATTCCCATTTGGTGCCTACCAGTCTCCCACCTACCATTCCCATTCGGTGCCTACCATTCTCATCTACTATTACCACAAAAAAAATCCTCATCCACCATTCTCATCTAACATACCCATCTACCATTCTTCATCTCCTCGCTATAAATAGAAGGTTCGGATTCATTGAAGCTCATCGAGAAAAGCACACTAAATCATGAAATGAAGATTTGCTTCTTTCAAATTTTTAAATCCTCCTTCTCACATCCATTTTTCGCTATAGCTTCATCAGTCTAAATACCTACCAACCAATATTGCTTCGTAATCAGCTTGAACTCAGCCTTCTCATGGTTCAACAGAAACCCTTTTCACAACATCATTGTAGTTTTGAGATCTAAACAAACTTTGTTTCTCCAATTAATGACCACATTTGTGTTGGGGTTTATGCCCTAAAACCCAATTTATTGGCATGTATTTAATAATTAAATTGTTTAATTATATGAGACTATCTATAAATGAACTAAGACATTATCATAGTCCATGAGATGCATTGTATGTGATTTATGTGAAAAGTCACAGAAGATATAAATCACAAGTTCTTTGTAAACTCACAAGTTTAGTTCGTAGTCGGTGATGAAATTGGGCGTTTCATCTGCGAAGACTATAACATATCAACTAAGTGATTTGTCTTGATCATAGAAGTGGAGACTTCTATTTGGTATGTTGATATGTTTTAAGAGTTAAGACATATTGAACTGGACCGCTGTGAGATTTATTATTCTCCTAACGACTGTCAAATGAATAATAAATCTCACGACTTCTATTTACATCAACTCTAAATCCTGAGAGAATAATGGACCTGATCATGAGATGTAGGTTGCTTTGATATATCAGGAGTGAGATCTATTAGTTACGGTCAAAACCTCAGTATGTTGGGCATCCGCATTTAGTGTTGATGGAACATATATTCTCAAGATGGAATTCATAATCTCTTAATGGAGATACAAAATATTCCCTTGAGATAAGTTTAATGAATCTAGTTATTCAGAGTGTTGGGCCTAACCACTTTAGTAAGGAGTTACTAAAGTATATATTTATGAAATTGGATTTCATAAATATATGACGAATAACATAAAGGATTAAACCGGGTACTCAAGGATTAAGATGTAGTAATCTTAAAAGTGGCAGTCTATATTCATGACTTTGGATTACTACGAATATTTTAATGAAGGGGTTGTATGCATGATAAAGTCTTGGGATATAATTTATTAATAAGGCCTAGAGTGCAATTATATTTATATAGTGGTATTAAATATAATTAATGGTAACTTTGGGCTTGTCAAGAGTTGACGGAAAAGCCCAAGGCCCATTGGAGCTAGTGTCTTATTGGTCCCTTTTGGTCCCACTCCAAGCCACACACTAAAGCCCAATTGGAAAGGCCCAATAGGCCAGCCCAATTAGATAATCAGTTAGTTATAAAGGGAGAAACATACAAAATTTTAATTAGTGAGAAAGAAAAAATAAGAAACGGTGTGTGTGAGAGAGTGTGAGACACACTTTCATTCTCCCTTTGAAGAACTGATTGAGAGACCACACATCTTGGGCGTAAAGTGGAATTGGAGTGAAGATTAAAAGTGTTCTCAAGTTCTTCTAATCTTTGTTTTGAATTTCTCCACACCAAGGTACACTATCTTGTTCTTAAATTCTGAAATTTACATTGTGCACGTTATCAATCATGAATGAAATAGATCTTTGTTCGTTGCTTCCGCTATGTGTTTTGTATGAGATACAAAACCAGAATTTTTTCCTTCAATTGGTATCAGAGCCAGGTTTTCATATCATGATTGTATAGCATGTGATTAAATTTTAGAATTTAAGAAAACCGTTATCTTTGTGTTTTTCAAATTTCTGCATAAAAATATTGTTCCATAAATATTGTGTGCATTGATAAATATATGTGATATATTGTTATGCTTGTGCACCAATGGGTCATTGATTCCATAACCATTAATGGAAAAATATTCATGGAATGCGTGTATAAATATCACCAAGTGAGATTGGTTGTGCGGTCATTGATTAATGCCAAGGAAACAGTTATTGAATTTCAATAACTGTTTGTGCGTTTCCTTTTGTTAACGCACGGCAAACAGTTATTGAATTTCAATAACTGTATGTGCGTTTCCTTTTGGTGAAATTCACTGCCTGGGTTCTTAATTGCACGGTTGAATGGTTTTTTGTCCATTGCATAGTTTGACCAATTTCTTTGCATGGTTGGTGATGGCCCACGGTTGATGCATCTAGTTTAATGGCTTGACTTCATGCATCTATTTTCATTTAGAATAAGACAAGATTGTGGCCCACGGTTGAATTGTTTTTGTCCAAATGCTTTTTGGCCATGAATGAATAGAATTGGTATAAGGAGAATTCCACCATCTGATAGCACCATAATATATATAATATATATATATATGTAAAGTACATATATAGGTATATTATATTATATTATATTATATTATATATATATATAGTGTAATAATTATATATTACATATATTAATTTGTATATTATATTAGATATAATATAATATGAATTTTTATATGTAATAAGAGTTTTTTATTACGTTATATATATTTATATATGTTA
This sequence comes from Castanea sativa, assembly GCF_040712315.1. Classification (NCBI taxonomy): domain Eukaryota; kingdom Viridiplantae; phylum Streptophyta; class Magnoliopsida; order Fagales; family Fagaceae; genus Castanea; species Castanea sativa. Next base: position 6,473,218 of record NC_134020.1, read on the forward strand.
ATGCTAGTTTAATAAAATTTATTCCTAATGAGATTAGGATTATATTTTTTCACGTGTCTAGCATTATTATGGTTCTTGATCTGTAAATCTTCGTTGATAAAATCAAAAAGTGTTTTTGATGGCAGAACAATGAGGATGTCAAAAACGGTTACCTGAAAATTCTGAAAAAATCAGTTTTGCGAGTCTCGATCGATCGAGAATTCCTTTCGACCGATCAAAGGCACTGAATTTTGAATTTTCACTTGTTTTTGACTAAGTGTTAAAACTTTAATAAAAGCAAGGCTATATGATTAATTTTATAGTCCTTAAAAGTTAAGGATATTTATTAATCATTAACTAACTAAAAGACCTACTGAGATCAAAGATGTTAGTTAAATAGAACTCTTAGTCCTAAATTTTTTTATGATTAAAAGTCCTTAATTTATTTTAATTAGAGGGTTTTAATGAGATTAAAATTCTAATTAAAAAGTTATATAGTTTCTAATGAGATTAGAATCTTTTATTTAGTAAATTAAGGAGAGAGTTCTATATAACTAATTTTTGATTCTTTAATGTTTAAGGAATCCTAAATAGTTTAGGACTTCCATTTTAGTTAGTGATTCTAATGCGATTAGAGTCTTGAACAAGTGCAAGGTTATTAGTTGTGATGAGATCACAATTATTTAAGAAAAACCCAAATAACGAGTGGGAGTGCTTAAATAACCCTTTTGTTAAGTTTATTGTAATGTGAATAAATACCTTGTCTTGACTTCGAGTCTTGCATTCCATGCGGAGGGTATTTACTTCACGGATTACAAGGTTAAACTTCTTTGTGATTAAGCGAATGTTCGTTACACTAAAGTGACGTGACTTAGTAACATCACATCGAATTTAAACAATTAAACACATTTGATGTGTAGGGTTAAATTTGTGATTAGATCACAATGTTTTTAGGACAATCCACTTGTTTTAAAATTTCTAGTGGGAGAGAGATACAAGGGTTGGATCTCACGGCCTCCATTGTTGGTTCATAGTAGTGTGAAATATATACTTTGTCTTTGCTTCGAGCTTAGCATTCCATGCGGAGAGTATTTATTTCATGGTACTACAGAATTGAATTTCTTGGTTTATAGTAGTTTGATCAAACACCTTGTCTTAGCCTCGAGCTTTGCATTCCATGCGGAGGGTGTTTTGTATCATGGCACTACATAATAAGCCTGTTTAAGGGGATGAAATGTGGCTACACATGACTCTAGGCAATGATGTACACTAGACTAAGTTTGATAGTATCCTCTATGCTGAGTTCTTGCTATTATCACTTAGAGGCCAAAGAAATAGCGGCAAATTATTTTGTTTGGTAAGAGTTACCATGATAGCATTAATAATGAGAGTAATTCTCGCCTAATCGTAGTGGTTGGTATTCACTCTATGCTGAGGAATATTAATTGCGAGATTAGGTTGTCGTTGCACCTATTATAGTATGTTTTTCGGGTTTTATACTATATGGTTATGGATGCAAAATATAATGTCCCTGTAATTATGTTCATAGTCTCGAATTGAAGTTGCCATAAATTTTTGTTCTCTAACTATTTTTTTTATTGAATCACATTAAATAAGATATAATTTTGGACATGGTGCTTAAGGAGCTGAAGTACATATATATGTTTCAATTCAGCATTATCATAATTTCCTATGCATGATGCATTGATGGAAGATGGCTTATGATATGATCATAGTCTCCATTGAAATGCTAATATGTTACATTGGCTTTTATCTCAAATGTGCTACAACATGAGATGCAAGAGTTAGTACTAGACTTAGACTTTGTATTAATTCTAAATGAGATGTTTGGTATGAAATATCGTGCTACTAGACGATATTTAATATAAGTCATATTGAGTGCCAAGAAAAACTTAAGTAGTTCCAATTCTATATCATTTTATGAAAATATTTTCATTTTAAAATGAATTGGAATTCTTGGATGTAGAGATTAAATGTTAATCTCATATGGATATGATCCATAAGTCCATGTTAGAATCATTTGACCAATTCAGATTGTTTTGAAAATAAATTTCTTTTATATTATCTGAATTGATGAGTGAGTTCTACATAACGGAAGACATCCTAAAAGCCAAGGCTAGGATCAATATGATTTAATCAAATTCTTAGCCTAGACCAAAAGGAAAAGGTGGTAAGAAGAGGAATTAAAATACCAAACAGTTGGGCAAGCTATTTGCCCTAGTAGTTGCCAAAAGGAAATTAGACTCAAAAGTATGACCAAAAGGAAAGTGTTTCCGTTTTGGTAAAGCTAAGTTTTGTCCATAATTGTTTTCTAGATGGAGATTTACATGTTTTACTTTTTAAAGAAAAAGTTTTCATCCTTTGGTATTGTATGTTTTTGGCACTTATGTCTAGATCTTATTAATCTAAATGATATTCAAGATTGGTGAAAGATGGGCTTTTAGAACCATTATTTGTTAAATTTTCAATCTATGAATTCTATTTAGAGGATAATATGATCTAGGGTTCCTTTATTGTAAAGGAATATAATATCAATGACTTCTTTAAGTCAGTGCATACATAAAGGAGGAGTAAGACTCTTTTAGAAATAGTAAAGTACATGATAAGTATTTCCATTTCCTTATTTCTTTTGGAGATATACTCTATGTATTACTATATATTTTCTAAAATTGATTTCAAAAGTTTGTTCCTAAGACATTTGTCAAATTGTGGATTAGGTAAAAACCTAGTATATGATACTTCCACTTTTGGGGATGTCCAGCACTTGTGCTAGAAAGGAAGTCTAACAAAATGAAATCAAAAGGTAGAAAAATGTGTGTTTATGTTGGGTATCCAAAAGGAATTTCAAAAGATTGTTTTGGTAGTCATAAAGAAGATAAGATGTTTGCAAAGTACAAATACAAAGTTCTTGATGATGACTATGTGAATAATCTTAAAGCTATGCATAGAATTGTTCTAGAAGAAAAATGTCAGAATTTGTTGTAAGACAACTATGAAATATATTTAGAAATGAGATGGTTGTATTAGATACATCACAAGGAATTATTCTAGATATATAGCTAATACACCGATACAATATCGTAGTGGGAGGATTATCAATTATCAAATAAATTCATACTTTTGGAATAAACTTTTGAAGTCATTCCACAAGGATATGAATTTGATCCTCGGTCCTACGTTGAGGCAATAGATGATATAAATATGGATTATTGGATAAAGGTTATGTAAATAGAATTAGATTCTATTTAAAGTCTAGAACTTGTAGAGGAGCCTAATGGCATTAAGCCTATTGTTCTCAAATAGGTCTACAAGAAAAATTGAGATTGATAGATTTGAAGGTGCAAACCTTCAAAGTCAAGACTAATGGTGAAAATATTTATTCAGAACGAAATGGTTCGACTATGAAAAGATTTTTTCACCAACAGTCAAGTTTGACTTTATCTAGATTCTCTTATCCATTATATTTCATTTGGATGAAATATGACAATGGATATCAAGAAAGCTTCTTTTAGTAGCAATCTTGAGGAAGACATCTATATGATGTAACTAGACTTGTACATAGCAAAGAAACCGTAGTATTTAGATTGCAAGTTGCTTAAATTCCATTTAAGGATTAAAGCAAGCATCTAAATCATAAAATATTATCTTTGATCAAGAAATCAAATTGTTTGATTTTGATCAAATATTAAAAGGCCTTATGTGTGTATAGCTATATAGAATAATAAATTTCTTAATGTATGTTGATGACATTCTAATCATTTAGAATGATGTTGATTTATTGTCATCAATGTGTTTTTGGTTGTCTAGTCCTGTTTGATATAAAGTACTTAGGAAAGACTGGTCACATCCTAAGAATTAAACTTTGTTATAATTCAGAAATTAGGATGTTGAGTCTATCTCAAACTGCTTAAATAGATTAGATTCTAGCCAAGTATAGCATATAATACTTCAAGAAAGGATTCTTTCCTTTTAAGTTTGAAGTTCCTTTATATAGGATTGTGGTCCTAAGACATATAAAAGGAATAGCATATTAAGACGGTCCCTTATATCAAATAGATAGGAAGTCTTTATACTATGCTACATGCTAGGCTAAATATCTATTTTACGGTGGGCATAGTAAGCAAATATCAATTGAATCAAAGATCATTTAATTAAGTGGGAGTAAAGCATATATTCAAATATCTTATGGGAATAAGGTGTTATATGCTTGTCCACAGAAGTGAAATTTTGATCATTACTGGATGTGCAAATACTGATTTGTAGTTTGATCGTGATTCATGAAGTTGGACTTCAAGATATGTGTTCACTCTAGGTGGTGAAGATACACATTAAGTGTAAATGATATCTTCTCATTAGAGAGATATGAGTACATGAGAAATAGTAGTAGTAGAAAAGATAATTTATGCAATAAATTTGACTGTAACTTGTTTCCAAGCCTTGTCTTAGAGTGATTATGAATTACTCTAAAGGGAAATAAGTGTCAGATATATGATAAATTGTCTTTGAGGGCAAGTGGGAGATTGTTGGGGTTTATGCCCTAAAACCCAATTTATTGGCATGTATTTAATAATTAAATTGTTTAATTATATGAGACTATCTATAAATGAACTAAGACATTATCATAGTCCATGAGATGCATTGTATGTGATTTATGTGAAAAGTCACAGAAGATATAAATCACAAGTTCTTTGTAAACTCACAAGTTTAGTTCGTAGTCGGTGATGAAATTGGTCGTTTCATCTGCGAAGACTATAACATATCAACTAAGTGATTTGTCTTGATCATAGAAGTGGAGACTTCTAGTTGGTATGTTGATATGTTTTAAGAGTTAAGACATATTGAACTGGACCGCTGTGAGATTTATTATTCTCCTAACGACTGTCAAATGAATAATAAATCTCACGACTTCTATTTACATCAACTCTAAATCCTGAGAGAATAATGGACCTGATCATGAGATGTAAGTTGCTTTGATATATCAGGAGTGAGATCTATTAGTTACGGTCAAAACCTCAGTATGTTGGGCATCCGCATTTAGTGTTGATAGAACATATATTCTCAAGATGGAATTCATAATCTCTTAATGGAGATACAAAATATTCCCTTGAGATAAGTTTAATGAATTTAGTTATTCAGAGTGTTGGGCTCAACCACTTTAGTAAGGAGTTACTAAAGTATATATTTATGAAATTGGATTTCATAAATATATGACGAATAACATAAAGGATTAAACCGGGTACTCAAGGATTAAGATGTAGTAATCTTAAAAGTGGCAGTCTATATTCATGACTTTGGATTACTACGAATATTTTAATGAAGGGGTTGTATGCATGATAAAGTCTTGGGATATAATTTATTAATAAGGCCTAGAGTGCAATTATATTTATATAGTGGTATTAAATATAATTAATGGTAACTTTGGGCTTGTCAAGAGTTGACGGAAAAGCCCAAGGCCCATTGGAGTTAGTGTCTTATTGGTCCCTTTTGGTCCCACTCCAAGCCACACACTAAAGCCCAATTGGAAAGGCCCAATAGGCCAGCCCAATTAGATAATCAGTTAGTTATAAAGGGAGAAACATACAAAATTTTAATTAGTGAGAAAGAAAAAATAAGAAACGGTGTGTGTGAGAGAGTGTGAGACACACTTTCATTCTCCCTTTGAAGAACTGATTGAGAGACCACACATCTTGGGCGTAAAGTGGAATTGGAGTGAAGATTAAAAGTGTTCTCAAGTTCTTCTAATCTTTGTTTTGAATTTCTCCACACCAAGGTACACTATCTTGTTCTTAAATTCTGAAATTTACATTGTGCACGTTATCAATCATGAATGAAATAGATCTTTGTTCGTTGCTTCCGCTATGTGTTTTGTATGAGATACAAAACCAGAATTTTTTCCTTCAATTTGTCCATAAAATTTCACATAACATAGCTCACATCATAGTCTCGCGTAGCCTCAGATCTACCTAGCCTAGGGATCTAAGTCTAGTAGACACACCTATTTCTAAGCTCAGGGAGCCTCCTAATTGATTTGAATACCCCATAGTCTCTCTCCAATTGCTTGGTCTTACAACAGAAGCAGAGGTTCGGAACAAACAACAACTTGGCTAGTTTCTAAAATCAGGATCACAAGTTAGCTCCATCTTTCATTTTCTGTGCTTTTCCAACATGTTGCAAGACCACAACTCCATATCTCTCAACCGACCTCCCGACTTTGTTTATATCTTTCAACAAGTTTCGTTGGTTAAGGGAAGAAAGGTGTTAGGGCATCCTACAAATTTTCTCCCATCCAACACTCACAACAATCTCCAAGGTCCCAGCTCATTAGAAATCAGCCTCTGGTGTCGATCAATTAAGAATGTGTTTCCACCAAAGCCATATTCCATGTCTCCACCCGCTCAGGAAACAAAGGTCATCGTTGCTGGTACTTCAAAATACATTTTTCTAGAATTACTCCAACTTAAAATCATCTTGAAGAATTTCAAAAAATATACTTTTGAAATTACTTCAACTTAATGTCCGTTGACATGGTCCCATCACATAGGCACATTCGACGACTTGCCACCGGACCTCATTCAGCATGCAGTTAGTCCCGTATTCCAAAATATACTCCCTAGAAACATCTACACCGAAAATTCCCTGATGTACAAAGCCAGCTCCATGGTGTAGTATGTTTCACACAATCACCATCTCCGCTTCATCGTTATCGTCTTCTTTTCACAATCACCACCAGCAGGCACAAAATCCATATGCTTCTGAAAGCAACCTACACTTCATGACCAGGTCCATTATTCTCTTAGGATTAAGAGTTCATGTAAATAGAAGTCGTGAGATTTATTATTCATATGACAGTCGTTAGGATAATAATAAATCTCACAACGGTTCTATTCAATATGTTTTAACTCTTAAAACATATCAACACATCAACTGGAAGTCTCCACTTCTATGATCAAGACAAATCATTTTGGTTGGTATGTTATAGTCTTTGCAGATGAAATGCCCAATTTGTTCACCAACTACGAACTATAATTCTAAGTTTACAAAGAACTTGTGATTTATATCTTCTGTGACTTTTCACATAAATCACATACTATGCATCTCATGGACTATATGATAATGTCTGAATATTCATGTTACCATTATTTTAGATAATAATAAAACAATTTTATCAATCACAATATTAAGTCATACATCATGTCATACATAACATCATACATAGCATTATACAATAGGATTTAAGGGTACTAATCCTAACACATTCAACTACTTGCTGACTACGTTTCGGTCTTATCAAAACCCTTCATATGGGTGAGTCTACTATTTTGAAATTACTTCATCCTGTTGAAAGCTTCACCACCTTCAACTACTTCACTTGAAGAGTCAAGTGTAAATATCCGTTTTCGAAACTCATTCCTGCACCACACTTCGAAATTGTGTGCGTGAATGAGTCTTAAGGGGCATTTGTAGAGAAGGAAAATTCCCGACCTATCACAAGTTGACATATCATGCTACCAAGTCCACAAAGTATGGCTAATTACCAAGCATCATGTACTATTACTAGGCATTTGTAGAGAGGGAAAACTCCTGACCTATCACAAGTTGACATATCATGCTACCAAGTCCACAAAGTATGGCTAATTACAAAGCATCATGTATTGTTACTAGAAATTTTCCAAGTTTCATTAAGGTAAAAGCATGAAAAGCATGTAAAATGCTAATCACACATAGGCATGTGTGATAAGCCAAGAATGTATTGGCCCTTTATGGTGAATTAATGAATTAATTAGCCAAGTTAATTAATTAAGTCAATTAACATGCATATGTGTGGTAGCACAAACAAATCACCAAGTTAAATGCAGCGGAAAATAAATTTAATAGGGTGATTTGTTTACGAATAGGGAAAACCGCCAAGAAAAAAACCCCACCGGGTTAATTTATGGTCACCACTCCCGAGAATCCAATACAGGTAAAGGAATCCTAGTACCTTATACCAACTTACAGTTGAACCCTTATCCCAATACACGATTGGAATTGTTCTATAGTGACAATCTCTCATTTTCAATGCACGGCTCCTAGTACACGACTAACCAATCGATGCACAGATCCAAGTACGTGACTAACACACCAACTTGAGAAGGATGTTGGCTGCAAAGTTCTTCAGTTCATCCACACAATGACGATCAAGAAGCTCCTTGATTACAAAACCCTACGGTGTACAAATGCAGCAGCTTCTTCAAGAGAAAGATGAACTAGGGCAAATTGTCTGTGGTCACAAGATGCTTGCATAAAACCTTTTCATCGAGTGAGATGGCCCTTAAAATAATCCTTATATATGTTTAGGGTTGTGAGAAAAGAAACCCTAAACACATATATATGGATATGTGTGAAATCAGATCTGAAAAACTAATTTTTGTAATTCTCAATAGATACAGCTGTCGAGCTTATCTATCGAGATTCGCATTTTAAATCTCGATAGATACATCTGTTGAGATATTTGTCAAGCTTTAAAATACAACACTTCTTCACTTGATTCTTGGAAAGATTTGTAAGGCTTCAATACTTGAACTTGAACTCTTGTTCCTTAAAGTATTAAACACATCCTAGATTTTCCCAATTACAAGTGAAGTGCGTTTTGTCAAAGGATTAGCCAATTCTAAATGACATATGTTCTTAACATGATTCATATATGTCGTAACAATGTGTAAGCAATGACATAAGCAGTCTAGCACATGTAAGTGATGACGTAAGCAATCCAGCGCGTGTAAGCGATGACATAAGCGGACCAATCAAGCTGTGACATGTGTCACCAATCAGACTCCACCACGTGTCACTCACCTACCCCCAAACTTCTATAAATAAAAGCCTTCCTAAGGCATTAGGAGGACCTGGGGGACATCTTGAGTTCAGAAGTCCAGAAGTTTTGCCAGAATTAAGCCCTGAAGCCTCCAAGAACTTCAAGAATTTCAACTTCGAATACAAAGAACATTTGAAGAAGAATCATCCAAATCATATTCCTAGATCTCAAAGTTCACTGGAATCAAGCTTAAAAGCCTCCAGAAACCTCAACAAATCATAAATCACTGAAGCTCTACAGATTCAAGCCCCTAAAGCCGCGAAGAACTTCCACCACAAACCTTCGAACACGAAGAACAAAGAATTTCTAGCAAGCACATAGCCAGAGATTCATTGTAATTTTGTTTCAAGGGTCTTCGATCCATCCTTCAACCAAATTGAAGGATATTTGGTGTTCAAGTCAAAATCAAATTACCACAATTCCAATCATCAAATCTTTCATAGAGATCGAATTAGAGGATCACTCTTTTGTAATCACAGAGAATTGTACCACACATTCATCAATACAAATTTGCATTTGTGAAACTATTTTTACTTGTTTGATTTATTTCAAACCAAGAAATTTAGTTGTCCACACAGTGCTTTCACCGCTATCTCGGAGTCACCTTCTACAATTGCTTGATCTACACCAACTTCCAAGCAAAACTTGAGAGCTCAAACTGCAGCCATCGCTTCAATCTTTGTTGCCTGGTATGCTTGGGGAAATTGTTGGGCTAAAGCAGTAATCACTAGCCCCTGATTATTGCGAATGATAACACCAATTCCAGATTTGTTTACCTTAATGAATACAACACCATCATAGTTTATTTTGAAAGAATCTGAGGGGGGAGGTGACCAAGTAACAGTGGAATGTTGTTGTCATGGTCTTAGTGAAGGTAAGATGATTGCCTTGTATTCCTCCTGACAATCTTTTGATACCTGAGCGAGTTGATCTATGGGGTAGCAAGTTTGATGCATCCTTATCTGATTTCTCTGATTCTAAACGGACCAAACTATTATGGCAAAAATTCTGGAGTTTTATTGTGCTTTATCACCCATGCTGTGAGAGTTTTAAAATCCTGAAACTGAGCTCGATGCCAAAAATCCCAAACCCTGAATCCACCCACACTACATCCAGCTCAGGGTAGGACCACAAGGCATGCAGAGTCTTTTGGAGCTGCTGAACTCCAGTCACACGTGGGGTCTGTGTTGATGGTGCGTCGGACCAGATTCTTCTTTGTTGGTAGAGAGTTTTTGCAGGCCTTTCATATGTTTTTTACTTTGTTTGGAGTCTCTAATGCCTAAATCCCCTTCCATAATTCCTTTTCATGTCCTGAGCTCTCATTTTGGTTATCCAGCACTGATTCCTCTAGAAATCTATACCCTGACTTACAAGCATATTACCCATCCTGTGACACGGGCCAAAAGATAGAGTCCTCTGTAGCCACATGGGCGCAAGGAATTCTTTTGATTACTTCAGCTTCTCCTAGGGAACAAAAATCCCATCAACCATATCGCAATTCCACTGCCTAGTCTTGGCATCCATCAGGTAGTCTACTGTGGCTTCCTCCATGGACTCCACTATAGGAAAGGCAATAAAAGTAGGGTGTTTGATTGGTAAACAATGATTTTGCCAAATCTTAATAGATTTTCCATCTCCAACATGCCAACAAGATCCTTTTTGTATGGCATCCCTTTCTTGTGGAATGCTTTTCCAAGCATAGGGGCTGAAGCCAAGTCTTTTGCCTCCATGATAGAGCAATGAGGAAAAAATCTTGCTTTAAAAACTCGGCAGAAAAGGGTGTCCCTATCATGCAACAGCCTTCATGCTTGTTTGGCCAACAACAAATCATTGAAAAGAGTCAAGTCTCTAAGCCCCATTCCATAAACTGATTTGGAATTCGTCATCTCCTCCCAACGTAACCAATTTATTTTCCTCCTTTCACCTAAATGCCCCCACCAAAACTTTTTGATTAAGGGTTCAATTTCATGGAAAATACCTATTGAAAATTTGAAGCATCCTATGGCATAAGTAGGAATAGCTTGAACCACTGCATTCATTAGAACCTCTCTCCCACCATTACAATTTTTTTTCCAAACACACTCTTTGATATAATTGAAGTTGGCCTTCCTACCTCTCCCTACAAGTGATGGGAGACCTAGGTACCTCTCATAGAACTTGATTTCTTGGACCCCCATTGTGAGAGACCGAACTAGCTCTCAAAAAAGAGATAGGCATAGACGCCTCTCTTTTCAGGATTATGTGGAGTTGCCACTTATTTTTTGTTACAAAAAAGAAAAAGAAAAAACTATGTAAAATACATAACTGAATAATTCCAAGCTTCATTGATAGAATAAAAGAATAAAATATGATAGAAAGAATTATACAAAGATTTGTTTCCTAGTTACAATCTAGTAAAAAGTTACAAGGCTTCGTTTCCTAGTTACAATCTATCAAAAGAAAATAAGACACTATCTTTACGAACCTAAGATCTAAAATTCGGGGGCTAGGTTATAGAATGGGAACGTGTCAGACACCCAATTTGCTCGGACAAAATCTAGTCTTCTAGACTCAAAGATGATCATTTTAGTATCCTTGTATAATATTATTTAAATGTAACAAATTCCATGTTAAATTTTAGAACCAAGGTTAATCCACTATTTAAGAGTCCTAGATCTGCAATTTTATTTTATTTTTTAAAAAAAAGAACAAAAACTTTTGATGGGATTGCTTGGTGAACAACCTAGATCTACGTTTTTATGATGAAAAGAATGAATTTTTTAATAAAAAAATCAGATCTAGTTTTCATATTTATAAATGGAAAGAAAACATCTTTTTTTTTTAGAGTGTAAGTTTTTATGAAAAATACAGATTTGGTTTTGTTAAAAAAATTCAGATTTGTAATTTAATGAAAAATACTGAATTGGTTTTGGTTAAAGAAAAAAAAAATATTAGATCTTTATTTTAATGAAAAATACAGATCTGGTTTTGGTAAAGAAAAAAAATTAAGATCTGGTTTTGTTAAGAAAAAATTCAAATATTTATTTCAATGAAAAATACAAATTTGATTTTATTGGAAAGGAAGAGAATAAAGCTTTCATAATAAATTTCTTACAGATCTAAAAACCTTAAAATGAAATCAAACCCTAGATATATGCATATTAATCAATTGATGTATTAAAACCTAAACTAAGCATGTGAATTTGAAAGAAAGGATAGAGAGAGAGAGAGAGAGAGAGTATGCAAAAACAATTTAAGAACATGATTAGGTGAATAATGAAAGAAACAAAACACACATTCATAAGAAAAAATCAAAAGAAATAAGAACCATGGTTTTAAAAACCGGTACAGTGAAAAAACCGGAAAAGGGACTGGTTACCGATTTTCTGGTCGGACCGGGGTCCGACTAGTGGTCAAACTGGTGACGTCATAAATAATTTAATAAATAAATAAATAATTATAAAAAATAAAATAAATAAGAATATAGGTTTAGCTACTGATATTTACTAAAAAAAATATAAAATTTTAGAAGTATTTTCATGTTAAATTTAACTCAAATTAAAAGAAAAATAAATTATCACTTTTTTAGAGGAAGAAAAAGAAGCTAACCTAAACAAAATACCAAAAAGAAAAAGTTTTTGGTTTTAAAGTTTTATAATCGTATATAATTTTCAGTATTTTTAACAAATACATTATTTAATTTAAAAAATATGTATCTATGTTAATATAATTTCACATCTAAATATTTCTTCTAAAAAAATTGTATTTATTATAAAAATATTTTATGCTTGTCTTGAATATTGCAATAACCTTACCGGTGTACGAAGCGCAAATAATTCTTTTCCTTTGATTGACCACTCAAACCCATGTAAGCCATATCACAAACGTATTTCTCATCAAAAAAAAAAAAGGGTTGTCTGCCTCTCCCACCTAACCATCAACGTGGCCAAAGGACATCAAAGTATCCAACCACATTTAAAAAAGATAGTCCTCTCCTGAGTCTCCTCTCCTTATCTAAAAAGTCCAAAAAAATTGCTCAAATCTCTCTCTCACACTCTAAACTGTTTCTCTATTTCCTTTTTTTTTTTCCTTTCTTTTTTTTCTTTCGTACGTTCTCTGGTTCTTCAACCTCTCCCCTTTTGTTTTTCCTCTCTTCCTCTAGCCAATCCAAATCTTCCATAGAAGCTCACCCTCTCCTTTTTGTTTTTTTCCCTCTCTTCCTTTACTCGCTGCCCATTATCTGAATATTGAACTCTCGAAGTAGCTTCTTCGTTTCTTCTTTGAAATGCAGTCCATTATCTGAAATTATTTCATGTGGTACCCCATATTGACAGATGATATTAGTCTGAATGAATTGAGCAACTTTCTATGAGTACAACACCCTGTACGAGGCAGCTTCCACCCATTTAGTGAAGTAATCAATAGCCATCACTATGAATTCATGACCATTTGATGCTATTGGATGGATCTTCCCGATAATATCTATTCCCCATGTAGAGAATGGCCATGATGAAGTCATTGTGTGTAATGACATTGGCAGCATGTGCTTTGAATCTCCATGGACCTAGCACTAATGACATTTTTGAGCATGAGTTGCACAATCTACTTCCATAGTGGTCCAGTAATAACCTTTTCTCATTACCTTTCATGATAGCATGTGTGCATTCATATGTGGCCCATAACTTAACTCATGAACCTCTTAAATTACTTGTCGTGCTTCCTTGGTAGTCACACAAAGGAGATGAATTCCATTATACAATCTTCTACACAACCTTTCATCACAAATAATGTAATTAGTGGATAACCTCCAGATTGTCAAATGATCATTCTTGTCTATAGACTTCGGGTATGTCTCCTCCTCAAGATACTGTAAGATATTTGAATACCACTTGCCTTCCTCATTTAGTTCTTCGTCTCCTTCTATCATCATACAATAAGCCAAATCTTCCTTTTGTTCCACCACTATTGGCCAAGCTTGGTCTTCTTTAGGCCCATCCATCATGGAAGCTAATGTTGTTAAAGCATCTGAAATCTGATTCTACATTCTCAGCACATACTGGTATTGAATCTTTTCAAACATTGATGCCAATTTTTGAAGTCATTCATGGTAAGGAATTAGCTTCTCCTCCTTTATCTTCCACCTATTTTGAATCTTACAAAATTATCAAGGCTAAGTCACCATACACTTCCAAGTTTTCCACTCCAAGACTAAGGGCTGCTTGTGATCCCATGATGCAAGCTTCATATTCTGTGGCATTATTAGTGGCAGGAAGTTAAGCCTACCAGAAAATGGGATATGTGTTCCTTTTGGAGAAATTAGGAGAACTCCAACGCCACTTCTGTTCTAATTAGTTGCTCTATCAAAATACATCTTCCATGGTTTCGACGCTATCATCATAATATCTTCATTCGAGAAGTCTTGAATTTCTTTAGCTTCTTCAGGTGAGCAATGGGCTAAGTGATCAACAATTGCTCTTCCCTTTACAGACTTCTGAGTCATATACTTGATATTGAATTCTGAAAAAAGCAGAACCCATTTAGTTGTCTTCCCATTTTGCACCAGATTTTTCATCAGATATTTCAAAGGATCCATCCTAGCTATCAATAGGACTTTGAAAGCAAGCATGTAACGTCTGAGTTTTCTAGTAGCCCATACAAGTGCCATGCAAGTCTTTTCGAGTGATGAATATTTCTCTTCATAAGGCATCATCTTCTTGATAATATAGTAAATTGCATTCTCCTTCCTAGACTCCTCTAGGTATTGAGCAAGCAAAGCCCTCATTATTGTATCTGTGGTTGTGAGATATAGCAATAATTGCTTTTCCAGTACAAGTGGAACCAATATCAGTGGCTTCATCAAGTAACTCTTAATCTTCTCGAAAGCTTCCTAACATTGTTCATTCCATACTACAGGGACTTCGTTCTTGAGCAATCAAAAAAGTGGTTCACATGTCATGGTGAGCTAGGCTATGAACCTACTTATGTATTGGATCCTCCCTAAAAAGCCTCAGGTCTCTTTTTCAGTTCTTGGAGGCTTTATTTCTACAATCGATTTGATCTTCTCAGGATCTACCTCAATTCCTCTCTAACTTACCATGAACCTTGTAGACATCGTATTTCGTTTGCCCTCGATTTGCGTGTCAGACCTTGAAAATTTCAAAATATCTTCTTTTCTCCATGGGGCCGTGGAAACATCTAGATTGACATGATGCAACCCGTTCGAGCATCGAAGCACTCAAAATGCCATTTCATGTCAAATTGACCAAAATGCCCCTGATCAACCTTGAGTTGCCCGAAAGTCAAAGTCGGTCAAAATCATCCCAAAATGAAAATTTTCATGTTTCCATATCAAACTCGAGCTACTCGGTGATTTTCATCAACTTTGACCAAATTTGACCAAGTTTGACCCGAGGTTGACTTCCAAAGGAACCAGAAACCCTTTTTTATTCAACTATTAGAATGGGTTGGGACCAACTCCATTGCAAAGATTATCAAGTTCCCTTTCCAACAACTATTCATGGGTCAAAATAAGGTAAAAACGGTTGAGATATCTAGAAAACCGTGAAAAGCGCGGTAGCACGCTTCCTGAGGCCATAACTTTTGATCCGCTTATTGGATTTTCAATTTCTTTAGTGTTTTGGAAACTAGAAATCCAGAGCTTTCCAGGGACACCAAGATCAACTCAATCCAAGTCTGTAAAGGCCTTCAAATATGCATCCAAATTGGAACCAGGAAAAGGCTAGGAAAAAATTGCTGACATCAGCAAGGTGGCCGATGGCCCTTCAAGGTGCACCAAAAGCCGAAGGGGCACTTTTTCACTATAAATGCCCCCGGAACCCTCATTTTGCAAAAAAATATAAATGACTTCTGGGCATTTTTTGGGCAGATTCTTTCTCTCTTCTTTCTCTAATTTCTCTTCCAAACACATCTAAACACATCAAAACACCTTTAAACACCTTAGATTCTCATCTTTTCTCTACAATCTTCAAGGTAGTGTTCTTGCACCTAATCTTCCTCCATACCTTGGATTTGAGGTTTAGGGGTGTGGATACAACTTTTTAGCTATAATCCACACCCGGTTTTCTTTATTGCTTTTCCTAGCTTTATCTTGCTTAATAATATGCTTTTATCGCTTTCCTAGCATGTTCTTGCTTAATAATATGCTTTTATCGCTTTCCTAGCATTTTTATTTAGTTTTTATAGCATTTTCCTTGCTTATGCCATGATTTATCACTTTGATGTTGTTAGCCTAACCTTCTTTGGCTAGGATATGTCTAAATCTAATGTTTGTGCTTAGATCCACATGATTTTAGGCTCTTTGCCATGTTTATTCTTAGATCGGTATGCCTATGTGTTTTTGCCATGTTTTTGCTTAGGTCTACACGTTAGTTCTTAGATCTATGAGTCATGTGCTCTGTGTCATGCTTATGTGCTCAGATCTATGTTAGTTGCTATGCCATGTGCTACTTTAGCCCTTTTTGTCCCTTGATATCTCTCTTTCTTGCTTTTTGACCCTTTCCGGTTGGGTGTAGATCTAGATCCTATGGTCTAGGCCTACATCCATACACCTAGGCCTACATCCATACACTTAGGCCTATATGAAAGGGTTTGAATCATTTCCTTTTCATGCTATGTTTTGCTTGTTTGCTTCTATGCTTTATCTCCATGCTTGCTACTCTAGATATAGGCTTTGCCATGCTTTATGCCCCCCCGTAGGTTTGCTTGTGTTTACATCTGTCCCTCTTAGGGTTTGTTTGGATGCAACCACTTGTGATATACACCCTTGTGGTGTTGGTGTGCCTGATACACACCCTTCTCCGCTTCGTGCAATGTTGATATGCTTGCCTTGCCTGCTTTGCGCCTCCCGTTTGGCTTTCTTTGCTTCTTTGCATCTTTACACGCTTACCTACATGTTCTTGCATGAGTTTGTGTGTTGTCCATATTCCAATCTAATGGAACTATAGACAATCGATCCAAACCTACATTTGTCCTCCTAGGACACCCCTTTTTGTTTGATAACACGCTTCTTTGTCTCTTCATGTGCTTCACATGTTTGTTTGCCCCCGTTTGGCTTCATTAGCTAGCTTGTCTCTAGCATGCTTTCCTTTTGCTGCCTTGTTTCTTTGGTCTTTGCATGAACATGCATGGAGCAAGGATGCTTTGAGCAAGGGTACGACCTCCTAGACGCAAGCAAAAAGGGCAAGGATGCAAGCAAGAGGATGCAAGCCCACAAAGGGCAATGTTCAGTAGATTAGGGGGCCTAGCCCCTTCAAAGTAGTCTTTTCTTTCTTTCTCTCTCTCTCACCCTCTTATCTAGAGCATGTATTAGGGTTTGCCCCCCATGTACTCCCTTTTACTTTTCTTGCTTCTTGCTTGGGCAACGTTCCTTAGGTATGGTAATATCTATTTTACATTTCTTGTACCTTGTTAGGTCATACCCTTGGAACGTTGACAATGTCTAATTTACTTTCCTACTCTGTTTGATAGCATTGTGCATGATGTATGTAAATCTATATCTGCTTGTATATGAATGATTGTGCACTTTGTATGATAGATTCTTGTGGCCACGTGAGTGACCCTCTCTAGTCATGAGAGCTCTTGACCTTGTAGTGTGGGTATGTGCTCAAGGCAATTATCGTAGGTGCATATTCATGCTATATTGTGTGCGCAATCATCGCGGTGTGATTGTCTTGATCCATGTCACTAAGTGACATTGGTTTCCCCGTGTATGCAACACACATTGACATACTTGGTGCTTTGAAGGGCTTTATCTCGTCACAGTACGAGCATGTCGATACACGTTGTATACACAGACATGAAACCCTACTGGTGCTCCATATTGCACCAAACAGGAAACTTTGCCAAATTTTCACCGTGAAAATGGGGTATCCTTGTTGCCGTATTTACACGTGGAAAGCTTGGTAAGGATAGTGCTTGGCATGCTAGGACGCATTTAAGGCGAAGTGCTACTGGATTTTTTTTCACGAAAATAAGGTGAAATGTTGCCGGATTTTCGCCATGGAAATTTGGCAATGACTTCAAGCACACTTGGAAAGCGTTGATCTGGGCCAAACCCATTCTAAAACCAAACCTTAAAGCCCAACATCTTTAAAGCCCCAAAAGCTAATGCCAATAGCTTGTTTTCAATTGCCAATGTCTGAAAATTATGATTTTACCAAAACAAAGGACTGTCTTTGGACAGGCGTTGTGGGGTGCCTAACACCTTCCTCACACGTAACCAGACTTCTGAACTCAAGAATCAAGATTTTTTACCATCCACATTAGACTAGGAAAAGTGACCTTTTTCTTAGCCTAGGATTGGTAATAAAACCAAATAGAGTTAGGTGACCAATCACACCTTAGAAAAAACCCAATGATTGGTGGCGACTTCACATAAAAATTTACTCATATTCCAGTCACACACCTGTGGTACAACACACATCCCCTCCACATACATATAGGTGTGCGAGATAAGTAGCAATGGGTGGTCGAGCAGCCACGAGGTGTCGATAGACTGCGACTCCATTGGGGATACTTAGAGAGTTTAGCCTTTACAAATTTTGATAAAATATTAATCTTTGGACGTTGGCTTTCAAAAACATTAAAATTGGCATTAGCCTCCGGGGCTTTCTTTTTGAAAATTGCTTTTACTATATCCTAGTAAACTATTTTCAAAACTCAAAAATATTTTCCAAAAATGTTTTCAAAATGGTTTTCCAAAAACTGGCTTTGAGGTATTTTTGTATGTGTGAAGCTTTACCGATTTCTTAAAGCATGCTTTATAGCTTTCCTTCACATGTGTGAACCTAGGGTATTAAGATTTAATTTCTGCTACACCTTTATCCCACAACTTCTATGGGTGGATGGAATTATGCTGAAAAGGCCCCCTTGATCTGCTCTATCCCACAACTTTTATGAGGGAAAGATTAGATGATCGAGGTCCCCCCTAAGAATAGGATCAACTCATTGTTTTCAAAATGAGTCAAGGGGATAGTGTCTAGTTTCCGTTTGCAAGTTCGCCCTTTTTGCTTGCATTAAAGAGTCATGCTCTACTCTAGGTTCTGTCCATTCTGTTGACACAACATATGTTATTAACCTCTAGGGAAAAGCAACACCGTTGCTCACACATTTGATCATACTCTGTCCCTAAGGGTTTCCAACCCTACAAGGGCATGCATGCATATATTAATGGCTCCATCATGTAAATGTGTACAAATAAAATTTGTGGCAAGTAGCCAGAACTCCACGCCAATGAGGACATAGCCAAGAGTCCAAGATCTTCCCCAAGAAGGCCAAGCTATTAAGAATGGAGCTTTTCACTGTAAATTTGAATTTCCTTGTATTGTAAAAGGCCCACTGTTGGAGCCATTGTCTACAGCCCATGATCTTGGGGTAAAAAGAAAAATTTTGTAAAAGGCATTGCTTTTCCTTCTAGTCAAAAGAGAAGGTTCCATCCTGCTGATAATAGCTTAATTTTGTATATTTATATCATTATTAGAAAGCATTATCATACTTATTTTGAGTTAATTCATACATTTTATAGTTGGTTTTGGAATAATACTGAATAATCAATTTTGTGCTTGGTTGAATTCTAATGCGTGAATTTGTCTTTTGTAGGATAATGAAATTAAATAAATGGATTTGTGCAAAGAAGAAAGCTAATGGACTTTACTTTTATAAGGGCTATGATGAAGTTAAAGAATGCCAACCCAATCAAATTTGAGTCCAATTGGAGCAAGGAATCAAAGGAAATTTGCACCAAATCCAAGTCCAATTCGAATTAGGATTCCAGCCTGCGTACCAGTTAGTATTTGGAGCATAACTTTCGACTCAGATGTCCAATCGAGATGATTCCAGTTGGGCTGGAAAGTTAACTTAAAGGGATACAACTTTGTAGTTACCAAAAGTCCAAATGCTGAATTTAATTGGGCTAAAAATGTCGGTTAATTGAAGCCTAAAACCTGGGAAATTCTCCAAAAGGGAATTCAACTTATAATAGGATTCCTTGACCTATTTAAAGGCTCCTTAGGAAAAAATTCAGGGTGGAGTTGCCGTAGAACATAATTTATGTTTTCTTAAAGTTGCTTTACAGTTTTAAGAGTTTTATTTATGATATGGCTTGCTAGAAGCCTTGCTAAGGCAAGGGGTGAAACCCAACCGTTTATCGGTATGTTCGTAACAATTATTTATTGGTTTTAATACTTATGTTTTTATTTTTTTGATTGTTTTAATCATCTAGAAAAGTGCTTATTCTTGTATAATTCTTTGATTTATCATAGACTCCGGGCATGTTAAAGGCTTAGTATTCCCTGTGAACTAATTCACTAGTTTTGTTTTGCCTAAAATCAATCAATTTCATAAAACTACCTTAGACAATTAATTCTTGAGTTCTTATTTTTAAATCATCCAACTTAGATCATCCTTTGTATGAATTTTAGTATTGTTATAAAATAAACATTGTTAAGACTACCAATAGATGTGTTGTGTGTGGATTCCTAAACCTTAGCGCCTTAATATATTGTTATTTTCACTAATTTAAATTACCTTTACTAAACCATGAAAAATATCTTCAACTAAACTTTATTATTTTAGTTTTCTTCTCTTGTGATTTGCTAATCATTTCCCTTTTTCCTGTGGATTCGACCTCGGACTTACCAAGTTATTACTTCGTGACAATCTTGCACTTGGGAGCATTATTTAAGTCACAGCACCCGCAATTTCAAGCGTGATATGAAAGTTCCAGTTACTTGCTAAGCTTTTGCATTAATTTTACTTCACTATAGAAACTCACCATGATTAATACCTGATCAAGGGTCCGTGCCAATATTTCGAAAGTGATAGGTGCATTTTAAATAAGAAAGAACCTAAACTAACTTCGTGTTTGTTTTGTGTTTCCACATTATCAAATTTTCAAATGTACGACATTTCTCCCATCCCATTCTTTTCTTTCCAAGATCCTAAAGAGAAAAGATTGCTCAAAGAAAATAGTCTAAGCTTCCATCACATCACGATCTCATTATTACTAGATCTCATGCTTGTTAGGATCTGTGCCCTTAAATCCTATTGTATGATGCTACGTATGATATTATGTATGACATGATGTATGACTTAATATTGTGATTGATAAAGTTATTTTATTATTATCTAAAATAATGGTAACATGAATATGGGACATTATCATATAGTCCATGAGATGCATTGTATATGATTTATGTGAAAAGTCACAGAAGATGTAAATCACAAGTTCTATGTAAACTCAGAATTTATAGTTCGTAGTCGGTGATGAAATTGGGCATTTCATCTGCGAAGACTATAACGTGTCAACTAAGATGATTTGTCTTGATCATGGAAGTGGTGACTTCTAGTTGATATGTTGATATGTTTTAAGAGTTAAGACATATTGAACAGGACCGCTGTGAGATTTATTATTCTCATAATGACTGTCAAATGAATAATAAATCTCACGACTTCTATTTGCATGAACTCTTAATCCTGAGAGAATAATGGACCTGATCATAAAGTGTAGGTTGCTTTGATATATCAGGAGTGAGATCTGAAGTGACGGTCAAAACCTCAGTATGTTGGGCAGCCACATTTAGTGTTGATGGAACATATATTCTCAAGATGGAATTCATAGTCTCTTAATGGAGATATAAAATATTCCCTTGAGATAAGTTTAATGGTTTCAGTTATTCAGAGAGTTAGGCCTAACCACTTTAGTAAGAAATTACTAAAGTATATATATTTATGAAATTGGATTTCATAAATATATAATGAATAACTTTAAAGAATTAAACCGGGTACTCAAGGATAAGACGTAGTAATTTACAAAGTAGCAGTCTACATTTATAACTTTGTGTTACTACGAATATTTTATGAAGGGGTTACGTGTATAATAAAGTCTTGGGATATAATTTATTAATAAGGCCTAGAGTGCAATTATATTTATATAGTGGTATTAAATATAATTAATGGTAACTTTGGACTTGTCAAGAGTTGACGGTGAAGCCCAAGGCCCATTGGAGCTAGTGTCTTATTGGTCCCTTTTGGTCCCACTTCAAGCCACACACTAAAGCCCAATTGGAAAGGCCCAATAGGCCAACCCAATTAGATAATCAGTTAGTTATAAAGGGATAAATATACAAAATTTTTATTAGAAGAGATTAGAAAAGAAAAAGAAACGGTGTATGAGAGAGTGTGAGACACATTTTCATTCTCCCTTTGAAAAACTGATTGAGAGACCACACATCTTGGGCGTAAAGTGGAATTGGAGTGAAGCTTAAAAGTGTTCCCAAGTGCTTCTAATCTTTGTTTTGAATTTCTCTACACCAAGGTACGCTATCTTGTTCTTAAATTCTGAAATTTATGTAGTGCACGCTATCAATCATGAATGAAATAGATCCTAGTTTGTTGCTTCCTCTGTTTGTTTTGTATGAGATACAAAACCAGATTTTTTCCTTCAAGAGAGATGTCTACTAGTGGTCCTTCCCTTATCCAAAAAAACACTCATGAAATCACTCTCCTGAAAGAGTAGATGACAGCTGGTTATAGGAGGGAATTGGGATCCATCTGGTCCCACTCCGGAGGGCTATGTACCCCATTCAAAAAATGAGAATTAGCCTCCACTAGATCCAATTCTAGGCTGAACCACACCACCATTTACCCCACAAGGGAATAACTAGGAAGTGGATCCTCCTAGATAGGACCTTAGAGTCTGGTTATGGTAAGGTTAAAAGTCAAGTGGAGACCCTGATTAAGAAAATCCCTATCATAGAGGGTTCTGACACCTGAGGAAGTGACGATCTAGACTGCCTAACCAATTTCTCTAGGTAATTTTGCCTTCTAAGTATGATGGCACTGGAGATCACTGCGCCCATTTGCACATGTTCTATAGGAAGATGGCACCCTATGGAGACAATCATCCTTTGCTTTTCCAGATTTTCCTTGATAGCTTGACTGACCTTGTAGCCACCTGGTATGTGAGATTGGAAAAGACCTCCAGCTGGAGAGAGATGGCCAATGCCTTCTTAGAGTATTACTGGTTTAATACTGAGATAGCTTCCGATTGCTCGATTCTTTAGAGGACATAAAAGAAGAGTGGAAAATCTTTCTGTGAGTATGCCTAAAAGTGGCGCGAGCTAGCCGCCCAAGTGCTTCCTCCTATGATGGAAGATGAAATGATCAAGTGATTCATTGATAACCTTAAGCCTCCTTACTATGAGAAGATGATTAGAACCTAAGCCATTCAATTCATAATCCTGATTCCTATTAGGGAGCGTATTGATGAGGGTATTAGGAGCAAGAAAATAGTCATTCCTGAGGCCTTGAATTCTATGATAGAATAGCAAGTGAAGAAGGTGAAGGAAAAATTCTGGTTTTGCATCTCATGCAAAACCCACAGCGGAAGCAACGAACAAGGTTCTATTTCATTCATGATTGATAACGTGCACTACATAAATTTCAGAATTTAAGAACAAGATAGCGTACCTTGGTGTGGAGAAATTCAAAACAAAGATTAGAAGCACTTGGGAACACTTTTAATCTTCACTCCAATTCCACTTTATGCCCAAGATGTGTGGTCTCTCAATCAGTTTTTCAAAGGGAGAATGAAAGTGTGTCTCACGCTCTCTCACACACCGTTTCTTTTTCTTTTCTAATCTCATCTAATAAAAATTCTGTATGTTTCTCCCTTTATAACTAACTGATTATCTAATTGGGTTGGCCTATTGGGCCTTTCCAATTGGGCTTTAGTGTGTGGCTTGGAGTGGGACCAAAAGGGACCAATAAGACACTAGCTCCAATGGGCCTTGGGCTTTTCCGTCAACTCTTGACAAGTCCAAAGTTACCATTAATTATATTTAATACCACTATATAAATATAATTACACTCTAGGCCTTATTAATAAATTATATCCCAAGACTTTATTATACACGTAACCCCTTCATAAAATATTCGTAGTAACACAAAGTCATAAATGTAGACTGCCACTTTGTAAATTACTACATCTTATCCTTGAGTACCCGGTTTAATTCTTTAAAATTATTCATTATATATTTATGAAATCCAATTTCATAAATATATACTTTAGTAATTTCTTACTAAAGTGGTTAGGCCTAACTCTCTGAATAACTGATCCCATTAAACTTATCTCAAGGGAATATTTTATATCTCCATCAAGAGACTATGAATTCCATCTTGAGAATATATGTTCCATCAACACTAAATGTGGCTGCCCAACATACTAAGATTTTGACCGTCATTTCAGATCTCACTCCTGATATATCAAAGCAACCTACACTTCATGATCAGGTCCATTATTCTCTCAGGATTAAGAGTTCATGCAAATAGAAGTCGTGAGATTTATTATTCATTTGACAGTCATTAGGAGAACAATAAATCTCACAGCGGTCCTGTTCAATATGTTTTAACTCTTAAAACATATCAACATATCAACTAGAAGTCTCCACTTCCATGATCAAGACAAATCATCTTAGTTGACACGTTATAGTCTTCGCAGATGAAATGCCCAATTTCATCACCGACTACGAACTATAAATTCTGAGTTTACAATGAACTTGTAATTTACATCTTCTGTGACTTTTCACATAAATCACATACAATGCATCTCATGGACTATATGATAATGTCTCATATTCATGTTACCATTATTTTAGATAATAATAAAATAACTTTATCAAACACAATATTAAGTCATACATCATGTCGTACATAATGTCATACATAATATCATACATAGTATCTTACAATAGGATTTAAGGACACAAATCCTAACAGAAGGTAACTGGCTACAAAGGGAAGGAAACTGATGTTCACATGATTAACAAAGCGCCTGAAGGGTCCAAGGGTGTTACTTCTGCTTATACAGTCCCGAATGCTCGGCCTTATTAGCAACAAGTTCATCCAGCCCAAGCATCTTAACAAGCATTCAATCAGAGTGGAAGGCCCGATCCACCCCGATATCCTAAGGTGAAACCATGGAAATTCTCTCTGTTACCCATGCCTATGGTAGAGCTTTATGCCTATTTGTTCGAGAAGAAGCTAGTGACTCCAATATTCGCGAGACCCAGAAACGGTCCTCCTATTTTCAATTTTGATCCATCCAAGAAATGTGAACATCATTTTGGAGCTAAGGGACATACTTTAGAAGAGTGTACAAATTTGAGACACCAAATCCAGGATCTCATCAACAACAAGCTAAAACAATTCGACAGTGTGGCGGGTCGAATGTTATCACTAACCCCTTGTCTGCTTATCAAGAAGGGGACGTGAATGCTATCTCTATAATGGAAGAGAGGATCCTTGACTGGGCAGTCTACTCATTCGTGATGGTGGGAACCAACATGCCTTGTTCGATTATAGAGTGCTCCAAGCATAAGTTCAGAGTCTAGCCGACCACGGTATTGTTAGGATGTGTGCCCTTAAATCCTATTGTACGATACTATGTATGATATTATGTATGACATTGTGTATGATTTAATATTGCAATTAATAAAGTTATTTTATTATTATCTAAAATAATGGTAACATGAATATTGGGACATTATCATATAGTCCATGAGATGCATAGTATGTGATTTATGTGAAAAGTCACAGAAGATATAAATCACAAGTTCTTTGTAAACTCAGAATTTTAGTTCGTAGTTGGTGATGAAATTGGGCATTTCATCTGCGAAGACTATAACATATCAACTAAGATGATTTGTCTTGATCATGGAAGTGGAGACTTCTAGTTGATATGTTGATATGTTTTAAGAGTTAAGACATATTGAACTGGATCGCTGTGAGATTTATTATTCTCCTAACGACTGTTAAATGAATAATAAATCTCACGACTTCTATTTGCATAAACTCTTAATACTGAGAGGATAATGGACCTGATCATGAAGTGTAGGTTGCTTTGATATATCAGGAGTGAGATATAAAGTAACGGTCAAAACCTCAGTATGTTGGGCAGCCACATTTAGTGTTGATGGAACATATATTCTCAAGATGGAATTCATAATCTCTTAACGGAGATATAAAATATTCCCTTGAGATAAGTTTAATGGGATCAGTTATTCAGAGAGTTAGGCCTAACCACTTTGGTAAGAAATTACTAAAGTATATATTTATGAAATTGGATTTCATAAATATATGGTGAATAACTTTAAAAGGATTAAACCGGGTACTCAAGGATAAGATGTAGTAATTTACAAAGTGGTAGTCTAAATTTATGATTTTGTGTTACTACGAATATTTTATGAAGGGGTTGCATGTACAATAAAGTCTTGGGATATAATTTATTAATGAGGCCTAGAGTGCAATTATATTTATATAGTGGTATTAAATATAATTTATGGTAACTTTGGACTTGTCAAGAGTTGATGGAAAAGCCCAAGGCCCGTTGGAGCTAGTGTCTTATTGGTCCCTTTTGGTCTCACTCCAAGCCACACACTAAAGCCCAATTGAAAAGGCCCAATAGGTCAGCCCAATTAGATAATCAATTAGTTATAATGGGAGAAACATACAAAATTTTTTATTAGTGATATAAGAAATGGTGTGCATGTGAGAGTGAGACACACTTTCATTCTCCTTTTGAAAACTGATTGAGAGACCACACATCTTGGGCGTAAAGTGGAATTGGAGTGAAGATTAAAAGTATTCCCGAGTACTTCAATCTTTGGTTTTGAATTCACCAAGGTACGCTATCTTGTTCTTAAATTCTGAAATTTACATAGTGCATGTTATCAATCATGAATGAAATAGATCATTGTGTAATATGTGAAATTTTGAATTCACCAGTTTTTCCAACAATTGGTATCAGAGCCAGGTTTTCATCTCATGATTGTATAATATGTGATTGAATTTTAGAATTTAAGAAAACCGTTATCTTTGTGTTTCAATTTTCTGCATCATGTGGATATAATGAAGAGAATTGCATCACTTGTATATATATATATATTCGTGTCTTCACAAGGATAATTGAAGAGGAGCCATATATTAACAAAAGTAGTTTTTTGATAATAACAACCCTTGAGAGTAGTTATTTGTGTGAAGCCGTGCCTTGTAGTAAAGTGCTCGGATATGAATACAATTGAGTGTTGATGCATTGATTGTTATATTCATGAATTTTGTACGGATTGCATTGATTTATGGTTATTATTGATTGTTGGTGTAACTATCCTATTCCTTGCATCGTTTGGTTTATGATTGCATGGCTTGAACTTAAATAAACGGCTTGGACTTTAATGCATGGATTGCATGGCTTGAATTTAAGTCCACGGCTTGGCCATCTTGCATATATTACACCATGGATTTTAACAATCTGAAGGTTATATATATATAAAATGTAATAATTATATATTACATATATTAATTTGTGTATTATATTATATATAATATAATATGGATTTTTATATGTAATAAGGGTTTTTATTACGTTATATATATTTATATATGTTAATGCTAGTTTAATGAAATTTATTTATAATGAGATTAGGATTATGTTTTCAAAGTGTCTAACATGTTATAGTTCTTGATCTTAAAAACCATTAATTTAAAACATCTAGTGGGAGAGAGATACAATGGTTGGATCTCACAGCCTCCCTTATCAGTTCATAGTAGTGTGGGTAAACACCTCGTCTTGGCGTATATGCCTCGCGATCCCAAAGGAGGGTGTTTATTTCATAGTACTACAAGATTGAATTTACCTGTTTAAAGTAGTGTGGACAAGCACCTCCTCTTGGCGTATATGCCTCGCGATCCCAAAGGAGGGTGTTTTGTTTCATGGTACTACAAGTTTAAACACTATAAAGGGAGATGAAATGTGGCTACACATGACTCTAGATAATGGTGTACACTAGACTAAGTGTAATGTTAACCTCCCAAAGGAGCTATGTCATTATTACTTAGAAGCTAAAGGCAATACGACATATTGTTAGTGTTTGATAAGAGTTATCATGATAGTACTAATAATGAGAATAATTCTCAACCAATTAATGTGTTAACTTGCTACCAAGGAATTATAGACATGGATTGGGTTGTCGTTGCATATATTATTTTATGGTTTTATTAAGGTTCCATATTATATGCTTATATGTTAAATTGATAATGTCCAGTTTACTTATTATATTCATGTTTATTGTTTTTAGATTTAATCATGGCATCATTTAGCCCACTTATTGCTACTCTTAACCAAAACAAACTGACTGGATCCAACTATGTTAACTGGAAAAGAAATTTGGACATTATTCTTACCGCTGAAGAGCACAAATATGTGCTTACTCAACCATGTCCTAGCTTTCCTTTATTAGATGCTCCTCTTGAGGAAAAATAGCGATATGATCGTTGGTAGAAATCTAATGAGATGACCAAGTGCTATATCCTAGCATCTATCTCAAATGTTCTACAACATCAAATGTAGGATGTAGAACTAGCTTCGGACATAATGCTAAGTCTGAAGGAGATGTTTGGTGAACAAGGCTGTTCAGCAAGGCAAGAAACCATGAGGCAAATTTATAATACCAAAATGGCTGAAGGAAGTTCAGTGAGGGAGCATTGTCTTAGGATGATTGCTAATTTGAACACGTTAGAAGTTTTAGGTGCCAACATTGATGGAGAATCTCAAGTGGATATGATACTCTAGTCACTACCGGATTCATTCAAGGAATTCAAACTCAATTATAATATGAACAAAAAGATTTATTCTTTGTTTGAATTAATGAATGAGCTAGTGGCGGCGGAAGGCGTCTTTGGTACTTCTAGTGTTGAAGCCAATATGGGTGAAGCTTCTACTTCTCAACCTAAGTCGAAAGGCAAGGGTAAGAAGAAGAAGAAGGACTTCACCAAGCAAGATGGTAAACAAATTGTCTTAGGGGTTGCCGACAAAGGAAAGAAAACCAAAGGAAAGTGTTTCCATTGTGGTGAGAAAGGACATTAGAAGAGGAATTGTCCAAAGTACAAAGCTGCCAAGAATAAGGGTATGAAAAGTTCCTTTCTTCTTGAAATATGTTTAGTACAAAATCCCACAGATTCCTGGTGTGTGGATTTAGGTTGTACTAATCATATCTGTAATTCTTTGCAGAGGTTTCAGGAGACCAGAAAGCTGATTGAAGGGGAATTGTTTCTTACTTTGGCTGATGGGAGCAAGATTCCGGTTGTAGCTGTTGGAGTGTTTAATTTATGCTTTAAGTCAAGAGTTTTAATATTGGAAGACTGTTTGTATGTACCTAATCTTCGTAGGAATTTAATTTCTACAACTTACTTAGGTAAACATGGATATTGTGTTATCCTTAAAGACAATGTTGTAATAAAGAAGGATAAAATGTTTATCTGTTCTGGCAATATTGTGGATGGTCTTTATATTTTAACTCCTGACAAGCATAAATTATACAATTCTAAATTAGATAGTAGATCTCATGTAAAATCATTAAAGAAAAAGTTTCCTTCTACTTGTGATGCATATCTATGACACTTGCGTTTGGGTCATATTAATTCAAATAGGATTCAAAGACTAATCAAAGATGGACTTTTACAGCCCATGGACTTTGATGGATTTCCAGTTTGCGAATCTTGTTTGGAAGGTAAAATGACTAAACGACCTTTTAATGTAAAAGGTAGAAGAGCCCAAGAGTTGCTTGAATTAGTTCATACAGATGTATGTGGTCCTATGTTAACCCAAGCAAAAGGAGGTTATGAGTACTTCATCACTTTTATGGATGATTGCTCAAGATATGGTTATGTGTAGCTAATGTGACAGAAGTCCAAATCCTTTAAAAGGTTCAAAGAGTTTAGGGCTGAAGTTGAAAATCAATTAGGTAAACGCATAAAGGCAATTCGTTCTGATCGAGGTGGCAAATACCTTTTTGGGGATTTCAAGGATTACCTAGTTCAACATGGGATTGTCTCCCAATTGACTGCACCTGGAACTCCCCAACAAAATGGTGTAGCGGAAAGAAGGAATAGGACTCTTTTGGGAATGGTTAGGTCCATGATGAGTTATTCAACTTTACCAATTTCCTTTTGGGGATATGCACTAAAAACTGCTATGCATCTTTTGAATTTAGTTCCATCAAAATATGTTCCCAACACACTTGAGGAATTCTGGAGTGGGCGCAAGCCTAGTATGAAATATCTCCACATTTGGGGATGTCCAGCACATGTGTTGAAAGGGAAGTCTGATAAGTTGGAAGCTAAAACGGAAGTATGCATGTTTTTAGGGTATTCAAAGGAAACCAAGGGTTATTTATTCTATAATCATAAGGATAACAAAGTGTTTGTTAGCACCCATGCCAAATTTTTGGAAGATGATTATATGAATAATTTTAATCTTAGAATTAAAGTTGTCTTGGCTGAAATGAATAAACCTGTAGTTGAACAACCAATGGATGAAACTAGGGATGATGTGGTTGGATTAGATACACCACAAGACACTACCCATGAAATGTCTAGTACTCAGGTGCCTCGTCGTAGTGGGAGAATTGTTCAGCCTCCTATAAGATTTATAGGTTTGGGAGAATTGTTCAGCCTCCTGAATCGGATCCTTACACTTATGAGGAGGCAATGAATGATATAGATGCACATCATTGGGTCCAAGCTATGAAATCTGAATTGGATTCTATGTATTCCAATCATGTATTGGATCTTGTAAAGGTGCCTAACGGTATTAAACCTGTTGATTGCAAATGGGTTTACAAGAGGAAGAGAGGGATAGATGGAAAGGTTGAAAGCTTTAAAGTAAGGCTAGTGGCAAAAGGGTATACACAAAAAGAATGTATTGATTATAATGAAACTTTTTCGCTAGTAACCATGCTTAAGTCTATCAAAATTCTCTTATCCATTGCTGCTCATTATGATTATTAGAATTGGCAAATGGATGTCAAGAATGCATTTCTTAATGGCAATCTTGAAGAAGAAATATACATGTTGCAACCGGAAGGTTTCATAGCAAAGAACCAAGAGCATATGGTATGCAAGTTGAAAAGGTCCATTTATGGACTTAAACAAGCATCTAGGTTATGGAACATCATATTTGATCAAGCAATCAAGTCATTTGTTTTTGAACAAAATCTTGATGAGCCATGTGCGTACAAAAGACATCGAGACAAAGTAGTAATGTTCCTAGTGCTTTATCTTGATGATATTCTACTCATTGGGAATGATGTAGGAGTAATGTCATCAGTTAAAGTTTGGTTGTCAAGTCAATTTGATATGAAGGACTTGGGCGAAGCTAACTATATTCTAGGGATCAAGCTTTGGCGAGATTGCAAGAATAAGATGTTAGGCTTATCACAAGCTGGATATATAGATAAGGTTTTAGAACGGTTTAGCATGCAAAACTCCAAGAAAGGATTACTTTCTTTCAGACATGGAGTTCCTCTGTCTGATGACCAAAGGCCTAAGACTCAATAGGAAGAAAATATGATGAGACAAGTTCCTCTGTCTGAGACAAGTTCCTTATGCTTTTGCAGTGGGAAGTCTCATGTATGCCATGCTTTGTACTAGACCAGATATCTGTTATTCAGTTGGCATGGTCAGCCGATATTAATCAAATCCAAGACCAAAACATTGGCAAGCTGTAAAGCATATTCTCAAGTATCTTAGGAGAACGAGAGATTATATTTTTTTTCACCAGTGTGAGGATTTGATTCCCATTCGCTATACAAATTTAAATTTTTAGTCGGATCTAGATTTTAGAAAATCCACTTCAGGATGTGTTTTCACCTTGGGAGGTGGAGCCATAAGTTGGAGGAGTGTTAAGCAATCTTGTATTGCAGACTCCATCATGGAAGCTGAATATGTTGCTGCTTGTGCAGCAACAAAGGAAGCTGTTTGGCTCAAGAAATTCCTTTTTGATCTTGGTGTTGTAAGAATGGAGCAAGTTCCCATCACGTTGTTTTGCAACAATAGTGAAGCGGTTGCACAATCTAAAGATCCAAGGAATCACAAGAAAGGAAAGCACATTGAGTGGAAGTACCACATTATTCGAGACATTGTTGCTCGTGGAGATGTTGTGGTAGCAAAGATTGAAAGTGCAAATAATCTAGCAGATTCCTTTACCAAAGCCTTGTTTCAAAGGACTTTCGAGTCACATTTAGAGGGAATGAGAGTTAGATTAGTGCACAATAGTCTTTAGGGCAAGTGGGAGATTGTTAAGATGTGTAACCTTAAATCCTATTGTATGATGCTATGTATGATATTATGTATGACATTATGTATAACATTGTGTATGATTTAATATTGTGATTAATAAAGTTGTTTTATTATTATCTAAAATAATGGTAACATGAATATTGGGACATTATCATATAGTCCATGAGATGCATAGTATGTGATTTATGTGAAAAGTCATAGAAGATATAAATCACAAGTTCTTTTTAAACTCAGAATTTTAGCTCGTAGTCGGTGATGAAATTGGGCATTTCATCTGCGAAGACTATAACATATCAACTAAGATGATTTGTCTTGATCATGGAAGTGGATACTTCTAGTTGATATGTTGATATGTTTTAAGAGTTAAGGCATATTGAACTGGACCGCTGTGAGATTTATTATTCTCCTAACAACTGTAAAATGAATAATAAATCTCACGACTTTTATTTGCACAAACTCTTAATCCTGAGAGGATAATGGACCTGATCATGAAGTGTAGGTTGCTTTGATATTTCAGGAGTGAGATCTAAAGTAACGGTCAAAACCTCAGTATGTTAGGCAGCCACATTTAGTGTTGATGGAACATATATTCTCAAGATGGAATTCATAATCTCTAAACGGAGATATAAAATATTCCCTCGAGATAAGTTTAATGGGATCATTTATTCAGAGAGTTAGGCATAACCACTTTGGTAAGAAATTACTAAAGTATATATTTATGAAATTGGATTTCATAAACATATGGTGAATAACTTTAAAAGGATTAAACTAGGTACTCAAGGATAAGATGTAGTAATTTACAAAGTGGCAGTCTACATTTATGACTTTGTGTTACTACGAATATTTATGAAGGGGTTGCATGTACAATAAAGTCTTGAGATATAATTTATTAATAAGGCCTAGAGTGCAATTATATTTATATAGTGGTATTAAATATAATTAATGGTAACTTTGGACTTGTCAAGAGTTGATGGAAAAGCCCAAAACCCATTGGAGCAAGTGTTTTATTGGTCCTTTTTGGTCCCACTCCAAGCCACACACTAAAGCCCAATTGGAAAGGCCCAATAGGCCAGCCCAATTAGATAATCAGCTAGTTATAAAGGGAGAAACATAGATAATTTTTATTAGTGATATAAGAAATGGTGTGTATGTGAGAGTGAGACACTTTCATTCTCCCTTTGAAAACTGATTGAGAGACCACACATCTTGGGCGTAAAGTGGAATTGGAGTGAAGATTAAAAGTATTCCCGAGTGCTTCAATCTTTGGTTTTGAATTTCATCACACCAAGGTACGCTATCTTATTCTTAAATTCTAAAATTAGTGCATGTTATCAATCATGAATGAAATAGATCCTTGTTTATTGCTTCTGCTATGTGTTTTGTATCAGATACAAAACCAGTTTTTCCAACAGGTATAATCTGGACTGAAAGAGAATCCATGCAAAAGAGCGATTACATGGTAGCTAGCCTATGCCCTCCGAATACCCAAGCAGGAACTAGCCATAGTGCTATGTCAGTAGGATCAAGGAAGGATTGGGATGAATACTTGCAAGAGTGCTTATGTAGGATTCCTGCAGCTCTTCTGACTTTAGTCATTATCGAAGAGACTATAGAATCGCCTATGGATTTAAGGGCGCTAGCTCCAGAGGAAGGACAAGCCATGCCAGCCATTGAAGGCTTTATTCCTCTAGTCTTGGTATTGCCTGTATTCATATGGCCATCTCAAGGATTTATCTAGAAGGGAACCCATGTTGTATTCGCTATTCGAGTTTCTAATCCTCCAGTCTTATCGAGGTCTAACCAAGGAATCTTTGGGGCTCCTAGCCCTAAAGCTTTAGAAGCTGATCTACCTGGGCCAGTCATCATTAGCCCAAAAATGTTCTCCCTAGCACCAAATTTGCAAACTCAAGAAGGTGTGGTCATTTGCATGCCGAAGCCTTTCCCATACCAAGATAGCCATCGTGTCCCATGGAAGTACGTGTGACTTTGATCTCCACTTGAATTGGAAAGGAAGAGATCTGCTCTAATGTCTCTCTAAGCCTAGCTGAACTCACCAAGAGTGGTCGATGTTATACTCCTTAGGAACTAGAAAAAAGGAGAAAGGAGATTGGTAAGAGCACAGCCGAGCCAATTAGGAATAGGGTCACCACTAAAGAAGCCGAGGAATTCTTGAAAACCATCTGAAAGGCCAATTACAGTTTGATTCAGTAGTTGAACATATCTCCAGCTCATATTTCTATTTTAGCCTTATTGCTATCTTCCGAGGTCCATTGTGAAGCTATTGAAGGTGTTGAAGGAAACGCATGTTCCTACCAGTATTACAGACTCCTCCTTCCAAGGTATGGAATCATTAGTGTTGGCCACCAACCAAGTCTCCTTTTCAGATGATGAGTTGTCTCCAAAAGGTAAAGATCATACCTTGGCCATGCATATCGTAGTCTAAGGTATAGACATGATTATCGCAAGGGTGCTAATTAACAATGGATCGGCCCTGAACGTCTGCCTGATGGCCACTCTTGAGCACCTAAATGTGGATATGTCTC
This sequence comes from Castanea sativa, assembly GCF_040712315.1. Classification (NCBI taxonomy): domain Eukaryota; kingdom Viridiplantae; phylum Streptophyta; class Magnoliopsida; order Fagales; family Fagaceae; genus Castanea; species Castanea sativa. The sequence continues at coordinate 6,507,742 of NC_134020.1, forward strand.
TTATCAAGCCTAGCATTATGATCATTAGAGCCTTTGATGGCACGCGTCTTGAAGTGTAAGGCGAAATCAAGTTAATGATTGAGATCGGCCTAAGATCCTTCATGGTCAACTTCCAAGTGATTAAGGTTGACTCTCCATACAACATGCTTTTAGGGAGACCCTGGTTACATATAGTAGGTGTAGTTGCGTCTACCCTCCATAGGAGACTCAAGTTCATCTTCGAAAATCAGTTGATCACCATTATGGCTGAAGAACCAATAACTATCTTCCAAGAGACATCAACCCCTTACATCGATGCTAATGCTTTTCCAAAAGCATCCTTCCATAACTTCGAGCTAGTTTTCACAATTCATAATGCTTTAGAGCTTGAGTTAGGCTGGCTTACAGCAGTTCTAATGCTTGCGAAGGAAATACTCAAGTTTGGTTACAAACTAGGCCAAAGCCTTGAAGCCGTAGGACGTGGGAGCCCTGCTCTCATTGAACTCTTAGATAACAACAGAAGATTCAGTTTGGGGTACGAATCCACTAATAAAGAACTCTTTCAAGCTTCTAAGGGCAAGAGGAGGAAGTGCAACACTTCAGGGATGCCTATTTCCCATATCAGAACCACTTTTTCGGCTCCAGTCGAGGTCATTATGCCAAAACCTTTCATGGCATTGGAAGATGAAGAGCATGATCTGGCTTGAATTATTCTTCCAAAGAGTTGTCTATGAACGCTATTATATCTCCTGAAGATAATCTGACTTTTACTATCTGACCAAGGATGCCAGGCAAGGTGGTAGGCCTTTATACGATCGAGCCTTGCTTTATAATTGCATCGACTGAGTAAGGAGTATCCATCATCGAGTGATTGGGCCTCCCAATCACCTGAGAGGCTTGGAATAGCATATCTAATTTGTTTTGCATGCTTATGTTATTTCTTGCTTTATTTGTATTCCCTGTTCATTTCCCCAGTTTGTTTTCCTTGAAACAACAAAAGAGAGCATTTCCCTTTTATCATTATCAGGCATGAACTTTGTTTTCCCCTACCCATAATCCATTAATGAAATATTCATAATATTATTTAGGAAATTCTTGCATCTTTCTTTATTTGCTTTCCTAGGAATATGTGTGTGCAAATTATCTTATGTTTCTTTGTATATGTTCTGCTTCATAGGATCTATTCCGATTCCCAAGTGGATACATTGTCCCATTGCCATAATGAAGGTGTAGATGATGTGAATGAGACAATAGACTTGGATTATGATGTTGAAGGAATGGAAGAGGTTTCGAACTTACCTCAAGACATCTTAGAAGCTCTGAACAAAGGGAGTGAAGGGTCCAAGCCCAATATAGAAGAGACAAAGGTGAAAAACCTAGATGACGAAGACTAGACAGAAAAACCCATCAAGATCGGGGGGAACTTTCCTAAAGACATGAAAGATGAGCTCATAGCACTACAAAAGGAATTCAAGGAAATCTTTGTTTAGTCTTATCAAGATATGCCAGGAGTGGATTCCGAGATCGTTGTCCATAGGATTCTAGTTAAATCTGAATGTCCCCCAGTGCGGCAAGACCTTCAGAGGATGAAGTCAGAGATTATCTTGAAAATCAAAGAAGAAGTAGAAAAGTAGTTGAAAACTGGTTTTCTTACTGCCATAGCCTACTTTGATTGGATTGTAAACATTTTTCCTATGCCAAAGAAAGATGGGAAAGTATGCATGTGCGTCAATTATAGAGATTTGAATTGGGCCAGCCCGAAGGATAATTTTCCCTTACCCTGATTAATAACACCATGAAGAACATATTCTTCTCCTTTATGGATGGATTATTGGGTTATAATCAGATCAAGATGGCTAAAAAAGACAAAGCCAAAACAGCTTTCAGCACTCATTGGGGAACTTATGCCTACGATGTCATGCCATTCGGCTTGAAGAATGCTGGGGTGACCTACCAGCTAGCCATGGTAACCCTGTTCCATGATATGATGCACAAGGAGATCGAAAGAATGTTCCTTCTTAGGTTTTGCACTATCTAGCAGCACCATAGCCTTTTTTAGCTTAGGGAATGGATGTCATTAGACCCATTGTTAGGACATATGTGATTCATGTTAGGAACATATGTCATTTAGAATTGGCTAGTCCTTTGACAAAACACACTTTACTTGTAATTGGGTAGATCTAGGATGTGTTTAATACTTCAAGGAACAAGAGTTCAAGTTCAAGTGTTAAAGCCATGCAAATCTGTCCAAGAAACAATTGAAGAAGTGCTGGATTTTAAAGCTCGATAGCTAGCTCGACAGATAGAATCCATCGAGGTTTAAAAGGCAGCTTTAGCTTGATTCTCAACAGCTACTCGATAGATAAGCTATCTATCGAGATTTATGAAAATCAGATTTTCAATTCTGTTTTCATTCCAATCCGTGAATACATGTTTAGGCTTTCTTTTCTCACAACCCTAAACATATATAAGGATTATTTTAAGGGCCGTCAAAGGTTGCACAGTTGCATGAGTATGAAGCAAAGTGTTGTTCATGCAAATTATGACCGGAGATAGAATTTGCCGTAGTTCATCTTTCTCTTGAAGAAGCTGCTGCGTTTGTATGTCGTTGGGTATTTTGACCAAGGAGCTTTGTGATCTTCATCATGTTGATGAACTGAAGAACTTTGTAGCCAACATCTTTCTCAAGTTGGTGATTAAGTCGCATACAGGGAGCCGTGCATTAAAAGGAGATATTGTCACTACGAAACAAGTCCAATTGTGTATTGGGGTAAGGGTTCAATTGTAGGTTGGTATAAGGTACTAAGATTCCTTTACTTGTAACTACTTGTTGTGATAATAGTGGATTTTTGGGAGTGGTGACCTTAAAATCACCCGGTGGGGTTTTTTCCTTGGAAGTTTTCCCCATTTGTAAACAAATCACCTTGTCAACTTTATTTTTCATGTTAATTGAATCAATTAATTAACTTGGCTAAATCAATTGGTTAATTTATCACAAGGGGTTAATACATTCTTGGCCTATCAAGTGGTATCAGAGCAGGCACACTCTGATTAGGATTAAACTTTGCTGTGTGATCCATTGACCCCTATTGTCATGGATAGAGGACAATCCCTTATTGAACCTCTTTTATTTGATGGCACTAACGATGCATACTGGAAAGTATGCATGAGAGCTTTCTTGCAGTCCTTAGATGAGAAAGTGTGGCAAGCTATGGAGATAGGCTAGACTGAGCCGAAGAAAGAGATGGCCGATTGGGATGATGCTAAGATTAAGGCGGCAAACTTCAACAGCAGGGCATTGAATGCTTTATTCAATGTGGTCACGAATGAGGAGTTTAAGAAGATATCCTCTACAAAAATTGCGAAGGAAGCATAGACCATCCTCCAGACAACCTATGAAGGAACCAAGGCTGTCAAGGATTCGAAGCTTCAATGGCTCACTACAAGCTTTGAAGAGATCAAAATGGAGGAAGATGAGTCATTCGATGAGTTATATGCCAAGCTCAAGGACATAGTGGACTCAGCCTTTAATCTTGGGGAAACCATTCCCGAACCTAAAATTGTTAGAAAGGTGCTCAGATCTCTACCTGAGAGATTTCATGCCAAGATCACCGTAATTTAGGAATCAAAGGATATTGATAAAATTCCTTTGACAAAGCTGGTTGGCAATCTGCAGACCCATGAGTTGGGTTTGTCTAGGATCGAAAAATCGAGCAAGAGCAAGAGCATGGCACTGAAGGCCAAAAGCAGTGACACTGATGAGTCTTCTGATGATGAAGATTCTAAAATGAAATCCTACATTACAAGGAAATTCAAAACATTTATGAAGAATGCCAATGCCAAAGGATTTGACAAAGACCACAAGCAATCCAATTCGTCTCAGTTCAAGAGCCAAGACAAAGGGAAGAAGGATGCTAGGGAAGGCGGTCAGTACATTGTTCCCTCAGGATCCAAGTGTTTCAGGTGTCAAGGTTTCGGTCACATGAAACTAGAATGCCCTACGTATCTTAAGACCATTGGGAAGAGTAAGGCACTTGCTGCTACACTGAGTGACATCGAACCTGAGGATGATTCCGAAAATTAGGATGATGAAATCCCAAATGCCTTCATCACCACTGTCAATCCTACTAAGGGGATTGTAGAAGATGTGGATGAAGAAGAGGACTTGGTGGAGTCTAAGTTTGAGAAGATGGATGAACAAGATGACATCCACATAGCCTATGCAAAATTATACAAGGTCTCCAAAAAGCATGAGAAGTTGTATAGGCTGGCCACCAAGAAGTTTAGTGATGTAGAGCTTGAACGAGAAGAAATCTCCACAAAGTTTGATGAAGCCAATTAGACTATTCGAGCACTAAGATTTGATAATAATTTCTTGGCTTAGAAGACTAAGAAGCTTGAGGCAGAACTGTTCCAAGTCAGAGCTCAGCTGGAGAGGACTTCAAGTGCAAAGCTTGTTGAAATGCTCAGCCTTCAGAAATCTACTTTTGATCGAACCTGTTTAGGGTATGATTTCTCTTCTCCTAATATTGCTTCTTCTAGTAATACTATTTTTGTTCCACCTGTTAATAATATTGAATCTGAGAACAATGATGACAAAACTATTTTAGTTAGTGAGAACATAGACAAGGGTAAATCTATCTTAAGAGCATCCCCTAAGCTTGCTAAGAAAGAGACCGAAAATACTAGGGCTAAGAAGGGCAATACCCAAAAGCCTAAACAGAAGAAGTAGCATCTCTACCTTCATTGTGGAGCAACCGAACATACTCGACCTAATTGTTATAAGTGGCTAGCTACTTAACAGAGCAACAGTATGATCTCATCAGGAAACTAGAGTCAGTTTCCATCCTCTCTTTCTCCTTTTGGAGATCAACTCAAAGCCCTCATGTTCTTTTCGAACTTGAATGGTTGCAATTCTTCCCCCACTTCGTCAATTCAAGGGTTCGCTAAAAGCAAAGGTTCTTCCAAGGTGTGGAAGGAAAAAGGGTCAAAGTGATTTTATCACTTTTCTCTCTCTCTTTCTCTCCCTCTTTATTTTTGCTTGCATTACTTGTGTGTTTTGCTTTCTTGTTTTAAGTCAGTCTATTTTTATGCATTTCTTTGTCTAACATGTTTTTGTTTGGTTGTTTTCAAATTTGCTTTATTTTCTTTAAATAAAAAAATTGAAAAATCATAACAATACAAAAACAGTGTGTGTTTGTGTACATTGGTACTTGTGTACCTTGAATTGCCATTGAAACAAAGTTTTCTAAACATTGTATCTATTGTAACTTAGATGAGCATATCTATGCACAACTAAGCAGGTGAGCTTTGTGGCTCGTGTTTGTGAAGAGTAAGATTAAATAATCTTTTGTACTTAACACTCGTATCACTCTTTTTGACGGGTAGTGATATGAACTTCACCAACAATTATGATGAAACCCAATAACAATGATGGTTTGGAACCCCAAGATCGTGTAGACAAGATTTGTTGAGTCTTGACCCATCATCTAATCAGATGAAAAACCAAGACTACGATGGATTGAAAACGCCACACCAAGAATTCCTAAGAAACTCTCAAGAATAAAGGTGATAAGTTTGGTTGTTTGAACGCCACAAGATTAACTTGATAAGTTCAAGAGTTCTTTTAAGAACAAAGAGGAACACAAGACCTCACTAGGAGAATAATTTTCTGAAAAAACCAAAAATTGATTTTTAAAATTCGTACTACCCATCTATATACCTGGAACAACCCTCCAAGAATAGGCAAAGTCATAATTACAGCTTTAAAAATAGCACAAAAATTAACCTAAACAAGTTCCCACGTTTTTTTGGATTCCTAGACTTTTAAAGGCAGTAAACATAGCTAAATGACTAGATTTAATGTATTTTAACACCCTTTAATGGCCAGACCATGCTGGGTGCGAATTTACATGCTAATTAGCCTCTTTAATTGCTTTGATGACATGGACTAAGCCTTGATTATTATCTGAGCCCATCTTGGTCTTTTCAGAATCAGACCAATTCTCTTGGACTAGCCCATTTAGTGCTTCCTTGAAACGTTTGGCTCTAAGTCCTGTAATTGGGCCACTAGGAAGTGACAAAGGGTCATGTGCAAATTCAACTCCATTTCCACGTGTATGATCAGCATGACCAGCATGACCAGCTCCAGCATATCATCTAATCTAGGAATGGGATGACGATATTTTACCGTTATGTTGTTGATGGCTCGACAGTCAACACACATCCTCTACGTTCCATCCTTCTTAGGAACTAATAACATCGGGACCATACAAGGACTCATGCATTCATGCACGTATCCCCTCTCCAATAATTCACCTACTCGCCTCTGAAGTTCCTTGGTCTCCTCGGGATTACTCCTATAAGCAGGTCGGTTTGGAATTGATGCACCAGGTATGAAATCAATTTGATGTTCAATCCCTCAAATTGGAGGTAAACCATGAGGTACCTCTTCGGGAAGGACATCTTTAAACTCCTGCAAAAGAGAAACAATATCGTTCGGCAGAGTACCGACGAGATCATTATTACATAAAAGAGCCTCCTTGTACATAAGTACAATAAGGGGTTGGTGTGAAAATAATGCCCTCTTAATCTCACTTTTTTTTGCAATGTAATTGAATTTTTCCTCTCTTGCTCTCATTATGGCCGAAATCATCTCTCTTTCTTTTTCACTCTGATCAATGTTTTTCTCTCCTTTTTTTTTAAACTCTTTTTTTTTTCAATTTCGGCCTTCCTTTCTTTCTCCTTTTTTTTTTTTCATTTGATCTTTGTAACTTTAATTGGTCCTCCCTGACCTGTTTTGGAGTTAATGGTACAAGAGTAATAGGTTGCCTTTTAAGAGTGAAAGAATACTTATTTGTGAATCCATCATGCGTAACCCTCCGATCATACTGCCATGGTCTTCCCAACAATAAATGGCATGCATGCATGGGAACCACATCACATAGCACCTCATCCTCGTATTTGCCAATGGATAATGCCACCAACACTCTTCTTGTCACCTTGATTTCACCACATTCATTTAGCCACTGAAGCCGGTAAGGTTGAGGATGTTTCAAGGTAGTTAAGGCCAATTTTTCCACCAAATAAGTGCTGGCTACGTTTGTGCTACTCCCTCCATCGATAATGACACTGCAAACTTTGTTATTTACAAAGCACCGAGTATGAAACAAGTTCTCCCTTTGGTTACTTTCTTCCTCCTTAACCTGCACATTGAGGACTCGCCTTGTTACTAATAAATCTCCAACCACAGCATTTTGCTCATCATCAGCATCCTCCAAAGATGGCATGTCAACATTATCTTCTTCTTCCTTATTCTTCGACTCAAGCTCGCCTTGAGCATTTATCACCATCACCCTTTTGTTTACACACTGGCTGGCTATGTGTCCCCGCCCCTGACATTTAAAACACTTAATATCATGGGTTTTAGAACTCGAAGCCTCGGTGTTACCTAAAGTAGTGGTGGCTTTGAGTTGGCACTCTTAGATGGTTCAAATTTTGGCTTATTTTGTAGCTGCTAGTCTCTTTTTGGAGCTGTCTTCCATCGGCGGTGGTAGCCATAGGCTGTCCCCTCCTAGCCAATCCCTTCCTTTGAATTGCTCCTCCACCTTTATGGCTTGATGCACCATATCCGTCAATTTAACATAGTGCTACATCTTAACTATATCCGCAATCTCACGATTTAAGCCGTGCAAGAACCTAGCCATTGTGGCTTCCCGGTCCTCTTCTACATTAGCCCGGATCATAGCTAGCTCCATCTCCTTGTAATACTCATCCACACTCTTGGAACCTTGAGTTAACCTTTGCAACTTTTGATACAATCCCCTATAATAGTGATTGGGCACAAAACGCTTCCTCATAAGCATTTTCATCTCCTCCCAAGTTTCCATGGGTGGCTCTCTATTCCTCCTCCTATTAATCAATAATTGATCCCACCACACAATGGCATAATCGGTAAATTCAATTGCAACCAACTTAACCTTCTTTATCTCCGAATAGTTGTGACAATCAAACACCATCTCCATTTTAGTTTCCCACTCCAAATAAACTTCAGGATCATTTTTGCCTTCAAAAGATGGGATTTTAATCTTTATGTTTCCTAAATCATTATCCCTCATACGCCTACCCATCCTAGCTTCTCTATTCCCATACCCACGCTCAAACCTACCTCAGTTCACATATGGTTCATCAACCTCCTCCGACTCCGCCTCTTCCTCAACATTCCTCCATGGAACACGCCCACCTTGCTGCCTGTTGTGGATGTCATGTTGCTGGCCTTTAGGAGTTCCCGCTTCTACCCTATCCAATCTCTCATGAATAGGTTCAATTTCAGCCCTCAACATACGCCTCATCTCCCCTAGCAGTGCTTGCATTTGGAGGTTCTAATCTATTGGTTGTCGAAGTTCTTCGGTTGTTTCTTCTTCTTGATTGTTGGCCATGTTTAAAATCTGCAAAACAAAGTTAGAATCCTCATAGGCCCTCCCTCACGTGTTTCACTCAAGAATTGATACACTCGCACTCATGTTTTCACTCTAAACGGATTTTACCCTCGTATGGTCTCACACACTCTTGCCTTTTTCCACTCTTTTGTGTCTTCTTTAGTTCTTAATCGAACTTCAAGAAACTAATTCAAAATAATCCAGTAGTAATTCAAAATGAGAAACAACCAAAACTCATCAAAAAGGTTAAGAACTTGAATAAGGTAAGAAACAAGATTGAGAATTTTTTTTTTTTTAGGAAGGAACAGGAAATAGAATGAAAATAAAAGATAGTCAAACTTATCTTAAAACCAAGGCTCTGATACCAAAATGATATGAACTCCACCAACAATTGTGATGAAACTCGATAACAATGATGGTTTGGAACCCCAAGATCGTGTAGACAAGATTTGTTGAGCCTTGACCCATCATCTAATCAGATGAAAAACCAAGACTACGATGGATTGAAAATGCCACACCAAGAATTCCTAAGAAACTCTGAAGAGTCAAGGTGATAAGTTTGGTTGTTTGAACGCCACAAGATTAACTTGATAAGTTCAAGAGTTCTTTTAAGAACCAAGAGGAACACAAGATCTCACCAGGAGAATAATTTTCTGAAAAAACCAAAATTTGATTTTTGAAATTCGTACTACCCATCTATATGCCTGGAACAACCCTCCAAGAATAGGCAAAGTCATAATTACATCTTTGAAAACAGCACAAAAATTAACCTAAACAAGTTCCCACGTTTTTTTGGATTCTTGGACTTTTAAAGGCAGTCAAACGTAGCTAAATGACTAGATTTAATGCATTTTAACACCCTTTAATGGTCAGACCATGCTGGGTGCGAATTTACATGCTAATTAGCCTCTTTAATTGCCTTGATGACATGGATTAAGCCTTGATTATTATCTGAGCCCATCTTGGTCTTTTCAGAATCAGCCTAATTCTCTTGGACTAGCCCATTTAGTGCTTCCTTGAAACGTTTGGCTCTAAGTCTTGTAATTGGGCCTCTAGGAAGTGACAAAGGGTCATGTGCAAATTCAACTCCATTTCCACGTGTATGATCAGCATGACCAGCTCCAGCATATCATCTAATCTAGGAATGGGATGACGATATTTTACCGTTATGTTGTTGATGGCTCGACAGTCAACACACATCCTCTACGTTCCATCCTTCTTAGGAACTAATAACACCGGGACCATACAAGGACTCATGCTTTCACGCACGTATCCCCTCTCCAATAATTCACCTACTTGCCTCTGAAGTTCCTTGGTCTCCTCGGGATTACTCCTATAAGCAGGTCGGTTTGGAATTGATGCACCAGGTATGAAATCAATTTGATGTTCAATCCCTCGAATTGGAGGTAAACCATGAGGTACCTCTTTGAGAAGGACATCTTTAAACTCCTGCAAAAGAGAAACAATATCGTTCGGCAAAGTACCGACGAGATCATTATTACATAAAAGAGCCTCCTTGTACATAAGTACAGTAAGGGGTTGGTGTGAAAATAATGCCCTCTTGATCTCACTTTTTTTTGCAATGTAATTGAATTTTTCCTCTCTTGCTCTCATTATGGCCGAAATCATCTCTCTTTCTTTTTCACTCTAATCAATGTTTTTCTCTCCTTTTTTTTTAAACTCTATTTTTTCAATTTCGGCCTTCCTTTCTTTCTCCTTTTTTTTTTTTTTCATTTGATCTTTGTAACTTTAATTGGTCTTCCCTAACCTGTTTTGGAGTTAATGGTACAAGAGTAATAGGTTGCCTTTTAAGAGTGAAAGAATACTTATTTGTGAATCCATCATGCGTAACCCTCCGATCATACTGCCATGGTCTTCCCAACAATAAATGGCATGCATGCATGGGAACCACATCACATAGCACCTCATCCTCGTATTTGCCAATGGATAATGCCACCAACACTCTTCTTGTCACCTTGATTTCACCACATTCATTCAGCCACTGAAGCCGATAAGGTTGAGGATGTTTCAAGGTAGTTAAGGCCAATTTTTCCACCAAATAAGTGCTGGCTACGTTTGTGCAACTCCCTCCATCGATAATGACACTGCAAACTTTGTTAGTTACAAAGCACCGAGTATGAAACAAGTTCTCCCTTTGGTTACTTTCTTCCTCCTTAACTTGCACATTGAGGACTCGCCTTGTTACTAATAAATCTCCAACCACAGCATTTTGCTCATCATCGACATCCTCCAAAGATGGCATGTCAACAATATCTTCTTCTTCCTTATTCTCCGACTCAAGCTCGCCTTGAGCATTTATCACCATCACCCTTTTGTTTACACACTGGCTGGCTATGTGTCCCCGCCCCTGACATTTAAAACACTTAATATCATGGGTTTTAGAACTCGAAGCCTCGGTGTTACCTAAAGTAGTGGTGGCTTTGAGTTGGCACTCTTAGATGGTTCAAATTTTGGCTTATTTTGTAGCTGCTAGTCTCTTTTTGGAGCTGTCTTCCACTGACTGGTGGTAGCCATAGGTTGTCCCCTCCTAGCCAATCCCTTCTTTTGAATTGCTCCTCCACCTTTATGGCTTGATGCACCATATCTGTCAATTCAACATAGTGCTACATCTTAACTATATCCGCAATCTCACGGTTTAAGCCGTGCAAGAACCTAGCCATTGTGGCTTCCCGGTCCTCTTCTACATTAGCCCGGATCATAGCTAGCTCCATCTCCTTGTAATACTTATCCACACTCTTGGAACCTTGAGTTAACCTTTGCAACTTTTGATACAATCCCCTATAATAGTGATTGGGTACAAAACGCTTCCTCATAAGCATTTTCATCTCCTCCCAAGTTTCCATGGGTGGCTCTCTATTCCTCCTCCTATTAATCAATAATTGATCCCACCACACAATGGCATAATCGGTAAATTCAATTGCAACCAACTTAACCTTCTTTATCTCCGAATAGTTGTGACAATCAAACACCATCTCCATTTTAGTTTCCCACTCCAAATAAACTTCAAGATCATTTTTGCCTTCAAAAGATGGGATTTTAATCTTTATGTTTCCTAAATCATTATCCCTCCTAGGCCTACCCATCCTAGCTTCTCTATTCCCATACCCACGCTCAAACCTGCCTCAGTTCACATATGGCTTATCAACCTCCTCCGACTCTGCCTCTTCCTCAACATTGCTCCATGGAACACGCCCACCTTGCTGCCTGTTGTGGATGTCATGTTGCTGGCCTCTAGGAGTTCCCGCTTCTACCCTATCCAATCTCTCATGAATAGGTTCAATTTCAGCCCTCAACAAACGCCTCATCTCCCCTACCAGTGCTTGCATTTGGAGGTTCTAATCTATTGGTTGTCGAAGTTCTTCGGTTGTTTCTTCTTCTTGATTGTTGGCCATGTTTAAAATCTGCAAAACAAAGTTAGAATCCTCATAGGCCCTCCCTCACGTGTTTCACTCAAGAATTGATACACTCGCACTCATGTTTTCTCACTAAACGGATTTTACCCTCTTATGGTCTCACACACTCTTGCCTTTTTCCACTCTTTTGTGTCTTCTTTAGTTCTTAATCGAACTTCAAGAAACTAATTCAAAATAATCCAGCAGTAATTCAAAATGAGTAACAACCAAAACTCATAAAAAAGGTTAAGAACTTGAATAAGGTGAGGAACAAGATTGAGAATTTTTTTTTTTTTTTTAGGAAGGAACTGGAAATAGAATGAAAATAAAAGATAGTCAAACTTATCTTAGAACCAAAGCTCTGATACCAAAATGATATGAACTCCACCAACAATTGTGATAAAACCCGATAACAATGATGGTTTGGAACCCCAAGATCATGTAGACAAGATTTGTTGAGCCTTGACCCATCATCTAATCAGATGAAAAACCAAGACTACGATGGATTGAAAATGCCACACCAAGAATTCCTAAGAAACTCTCAAGAGTCAAGGTGATAAGTTTGGTTGTTTGAACGCCACAAGATTAACTTGATAAGTTCAAGAGTTCTTTTAAGAACCAAGAGGAACACAAGATCTCACCAGGAGAATAATTTTCTGAAAAAACCAAAATTTGATTTTTGAAATTCGTACTACCCATCTATATGCCTGGAACAACCCTCCAAGAATAGGCAAAGTCATTATTACAGCTTTAAAAACAGCACAAAAATTAACCTAAACAAGTTCCCACGTTTTTTTGGATTCTTGGACTTTTAAAGGCAGTCAAATATAGCTAAATGACTAGATTTAATGTATTTTAACACCCTTTAATGGTCAGACCATGCTGGGTGCGAATTTACATGCTAATTAGCCTCTTTAATTGCTTTGATGACATGGACTAAGCCTTGATTATTATCTGAGCCCATCTTGGTCTTTTCAGAATCAGCCCAATTCTCTTGGACTAGCCCATTTAGTGCTTCCTTGAAACGTTTGGCTCTAAGTCTTGTAATTGGGCCACTAGGAAGTGACAAAGGGTCATGTGCAAATTTAACTCCATTTCCACGTGTATGATCAGCATGACCAACTCCTTGATTTGCATCAGGTAGGACTAGAAAATCCTAAGAGAAAGACATAAATAACTATCTCACCACTATTGCTCGCTAATCATGAAATGACATCAATATGCTTCGGCATAGTAAAAGTGCAATGTCCAAAGCTAAACATAATTGGGTATATCTTTTCTCTCTCTTATATGCCCATGCATGATATGCTTAAAAGAAAATATGCAAAGAAAATTAAAAGGAAAAAGAATAAAAATGCTTTATATATGATTACAAGCATGCCTTCTAGGAGATGTGGGAGTTATAAGATGTACCTTGAAGGTGATAGTCCCTATCAAGCCGTTATGATCGTGTGTGAGTTAAATGGATTTTCTCATATCTCAAATTGTCATAACATGTAGACACTTATGAAATCTTGCGATGTTTTTCACACATAACATGCAATATTCTTTGCTACTTTCGATACATATGCAGGTACAATGTGATTGGGCCATCACAGGGAATACTTGTGTTAATGTACGCTCACTAAACTATCTTAACTTGTTTTTGAAATATAAAATTGGTTAGACTTGTTTAGTGTGTGTGCGTGTTTTGGATCTAAATGCTTGACATTTTTCTTGTTAAGAGATGTTTTTGAGAGCTTAAAATGTTGTTTGGATCCTTGGTTGAGTAGCATGTTTGATTGCATTCATGTTTGTGTTTTTCTCCTTTTCGAAAAATTGTTTTTAAGCAATCTCAACAGCTTCTCGATACCTCTCAAGAGCTAGGCTATCTATCAAGCTCATAATCTTCCTTTCTCGATAGCTGCTATCACAATTTCAATCCATCGAAGTTTTTGAGAATTCGTCTTGATAGCTTCTCGATCCATCAAGAAAGTTTCTGTCTCCTTGTTAGATGCTCGATAGCTTCTTGATCCATCGAGCCCCTTTTGCTATGGATGTTGGAAAAATACATGGAAAATACTTGTTTGTATCTCATACAAAACATTCGCTGCGGAAAATTAACGGATCTACTTCACTCGCAATTGATAACATGTACTACGTAAGTTTCAAAATTAGAGAACAAGAGAGCGTACCTTGGTGCGGTGCAATTCGAAACTGGAGATCAAAAGCACTTGGGAACACTTTTAATCTTCACTCCAATTCCACTTAATGCCCAAGATGTACGGTCTCTCAATCAGTTTCCAACGAGAGAATAGGAGAGTGTCCAACACTCACATACAGACCATTTCATTCCTTGAATGTTCTTAATGAAAACACTTATGAAAGAGAGATATGAAACCCTTAATGAAATTTTGTATGTTTCTCTCCTTATATATAACTGATTATCTAATTGGGCCAGCCTTTTGGGCCATAACAATTGGGCTCTTGTGTGTGGCTTGGAGTGGGACCAAAAGGTACGAATAAGACACTAGCTCTAATGGGCCTTGGGCTTTTCTGTCAACTCTTGACAAGTCCAAAGTTACCATTAACTATATTTAATACTACTATATAAATATAGTTGCACTCTAGGTCTTATCTATAAATTATATCCCAAGACTTTATTGAACATGCAATCCCTTCATAAAATATTCGCAGTAATACAAAGTTGTGAATGTAGACTGCCACTTTGTAGATTTCTACATCATAATCCTTGAGTACCCAGTTTAATCCTCTACGTTATTCATCATATATTTATGAAATCCAATTCCATAAATATATACTTTAGTAACTCCTTACTAAAGTGGTTAGGCTCAACTCTCTGAATAACCAAACCCATTAAACTTATCTCAAGGGAATATTTTGTATCTCCGTTAAGAGACTATGAATTCCATCTTGAGAATATATGTTCCATCAACACTAAATGTGGTTGCCCAACATACTGAGATTTTGACCGTGACTAATAGATCTCACTTCTGATATATCAAAGCAACCTACATCTCATGATCAGGTTCATTATTCTCTCAGGATTAAGAGTTCATATAAATAGAAGTCGTGAGTTTATTATTCATTTGACAGTCGTTAGGAGAATAATAAATCTCAAAGCGGTCTAGTTTGATATGTTTTAACTCTTAAAACATATCAACATACCAACTAGAAATCTCTATTTCCATGATCAAGACAAATCATCTTAGTTGATATGTTATAGTCTTCGCAGATGAAACGCCCAATTTCATCACTGACTACGAACTACATTTTGAATTTACAAAGAACTTGTGATTTACAACTTCTATGACTAAATCACATACATTGCATCTCATGGACTAAGATAATGTCCTATTAGTTCATTTATAAATAGTCTCATATAGTTAAATAATTTAATTATTTATGACATGCCAATAAATTGGATTTTAGGGCATAAATCCCAATAGTGGACACCTCTGGATAGCTTCTCAATCCATCAAGCCCTTTTTGCTGTGGACACCTCTGGATAGCTTCTCGATAGATGTATCTATCAAACTTTAAATCTCGACACCTCTCAATACCTCTTGATCTGTCGAGAATTATGGTTTTCTATATTAAGGGTTAACGCGATTTCTCCTTCATTTTTTCTCGATCTCTCTCGATCCTTTCTGTCTTCTCACCTTCCCAAAATCTTCTCTCTCTCTCTCCAAACCTCTTCCCCAAGTGTTCTTCAGTCTCTAAAACATTTTTCTTCCTCTGGTATGTCTCTTATTCATTCATTTATCATGCATTTCATCTTTTGTGACCTAACTTTTGGGGTTTGTTGAAAAATTTGGGGTTTTTCAAAATTAAAGAGGTATTTGCAAAATTTTGGGATGGGTTTTGTGTAAATGATCCTAAATGATCAAGCATTGCATCACATTTGCATTTTAACAATGATTTATGCATTTTTGATGTGTGGTTACTTTGTTGCAAGTATGTGTACTGGTAGGATTAGATTGGGCTGAGCCCATGATGCTTTTATTGTTGCATGTCACATGCTCATGCATTTTTCATGCATACGTACCTTGCATTTTCTATCATATTGATATTAAATTGTTTGGGCTTTTTTGCATGTCTCCCTCTCTCTCTCTCTCTCTTTCCCTCAGTCTGTATCATGGCACCTAAGCGTAAATCCACTCCATCCTGAAAATCCTCTTCATTCCGAGGCATCTTCCTCTAATTTAAATCCTTCTCATCTCTGGTTCTGTGATGAGAAAGCCCATAAGGACTTCTCGGAGAACTTTTCTCGACGAGGCATTCATTCGGAACACCAAGTCATCTTATCAGATTTTTTCAATATTGACCTTCCCACTGTCATCCACAGTAGGGGATGGGAGTCACTATATGATGTCCTGGTCATTTGTCCTTCCATGATCATTCAGGAGCTTTACTCCAACATGCACAAATTTGATTCTTTAATACCTCTTTTTGTCACTCGCGTTCGAGGTACACGCATAATGGCCACTCCGGATATTGTATCCGAGGTGCTCCACATCCCAAGGGTAGAGCATCCTGACTACCCCGGTTGTGATTGTCTTGGGACTGTGTCCAAAGACGAGCTCATGTCTCTGTTTTATGAGACTCCTTCTTCTTGGAGTGAACGTTAGAACACCCGTCGCTCGACCTTTGCTAAAGGTCCGAGGTTTCTTAACATGGTGATGACATTCATTTTCCATCCTTTGTCTTATTATAACCCTATCACAGAGCCTCATGCTTGATTTTTGTTATCCCTCCTAGAGCATGCCACTATAGACTTTCCTTCTCACTTCATCCTCTCCCTTATATGTGTATATAGGGATACGATGACCCGTGATAAGCTTATCTTTCCTTCAGCTATCACAAGGATCCTTCACCATTTTTCTGTATCCTTTCCCATAGTGGATCATTTCCCTATCATGTGTGCCATCGATGCAGCTACTATTAGATAGAGTGAGGCCCAACTTCAACTGAAGCGGCCATGGACCAAGATAGTGATCCCTCCAGCTTCTTCAGCTCCATCCACATCTGCTCCTCCTTCTGCGAATGGTGTGACTCTAGAGGCGATTATGGCCCAGCTTCAGCGCATGGATGCTCGCCTTGACACTCTCAGCGATGAGTTGTGTTAGGTGAACACCCGTGTCAGTCATATTGCACGATGACAGGCTCGCCCTGGTGGCTTCGTAGAGTCTTCATCTCCTTCTCCAGAGGCTTCTGAGGATGAGGATGACGAAGGTGGCTCTAATGGTGATGGTGATAAGGATGATGGTGCTAGCTCTTCCAGTGATGATGCGATGACTGCTTGAGTTACTTGCCCTTTGTCATTCATGACAAAAAGGGGGAGTAGTTTTCGGATGAGAGTAGTCATGTATTTAGGGGGACCGTTAGCATAGGAGATTTTTGTTAAGGGGAGTGTCTTTACATGTTGAGGGATGTAGTGAGCACTTGTTGTGTCTTTTCTTTTCTTTCTTTTTAGATACATTGTTCTTACTTTATGATAGCAAACCTTGTACTTATTGTTGATATATATAACTATGGCAAAATCATGAGGGAAATATCCCGTAATGTCCCCTTTTTCATATACTTTGAAAGGTATTTTGGCCAGCACAAGCAGTTTTGTGTTCTCACCAAAGCTGGGACCATAGAAGAACCCAATGCAACCAAGGAAGTTGTAAGGTCTAGCCATCCACCCCTTAAAGCCATAACCTTTAGTCATCGCAAAAAAGAAATAGTGGCCTCTCCATTCAAAATCACCATTGATAGGCACCAACCAGTCGACAAGGTGATTGAGCAAAACAACTATACCAACCAGTGTCTAAATGTTATAGGAAAACAGCTTGACAGGATAGAGGACAGGATAGAAAAAAAAGTTATCCTCTAGCCAGGAAGCTCTAGTACACCTATCCAAGCCCTAGAAAAGCCTCTAGTCAAGTTACCTACAACCAGGCACACCAGCCTCAATTATCCTAAGGACCAAACAGCCTTAGAAATAGTTGCCTAGAAGTTAGAAGAACTAGTAAAGAAGGAACCAGCCACCCCTTCGTAAGTTAACGTTTTAGACATCCAAACAGCCTCTAGCAGTTCTAGCCAAGCCTTTGATCAGGAGATAGAACAACTAGAAAACCAGTTTCAGGATTTACAAGTAAAACGGCTTTACCATCCCAACGTAAATCCAACCAGCTCAACCAAGAATTGGTACCCTAGACCAACACCCTCTAACCTCCAATATGAGGAAAGGAATGTTAGTAACCAATTCTCAGTATCATCTGGAAGACTCTATGAATGGAACATAGATGGTCTATCAGAACAGGAGATCCTAAACAAAATCCAACACATGACCATGGTAGCCAACAACTACCTAGATGAACACCGTCCTCATAAGGAAGTCGTTAAGATGATAGCTTTAGGATTCACAGGAAAACTCCAACAATGGTGGAATAACTGCCTAACTGAAATGTCTAAGGAAGACATCAAGCATGTAGTTCAGAAAGATAAGGAAGGAACCCCCATCATCAATGAAGTTGACCAAGGAGTTCCTGATGGAGTCAATACCCTGATCTATACGATCATGAAACACTTCATAGGAAAGCCCAGCAATATTACATCTAGAATTTACGAGCAGCTAAGTAACCTTAGGTGTAATACCCTAGGAGACTACAAGTGGTATGAAGATATCTTTACCACCAGAGTCATGCATAGGACTGATTGTAACTCTCCGTTTTGGAAAGAGAAGTTCATTAATGGTTTACCAACACTTTTCAGCCAGAAAGTCAAATAAACCCTTTACAACCCTTCAGGTGTCATAGATTATGATAACCTAACCTATGGAGACATCTCTAGCACCATTCGAAGTGAAGGAATGAAGATGTGCAGAGATCTCAAAATCCAAAGCCAAATCAACAAGAACAAAGCCAAGTACGAAACGGGACATTTTTGTACACAGTATGGCTTATCCTTAGTCAAACCTTCCAAATGAAAATCCAGGCAAAAAGGAAAGGAATCCTTTGAGAAATCCTATAGGAAGAAAGCAACCAAGTATTATAGAAAATAGAAGTACAAGACTGATGATTTCTATAAGAAAGGAAAATCCAAGGAACCCATTCCACAAGCATCAGGCAAATGCTACAACTGTGGAAAGAAAGGTCATTTCAAGAGCGAGTGTAGAGCTAAGGCCAAATCCCTTATCAATACCCTTATTAGTGACCAACCCAGTAAAAATGAGATCTTCAAGTTACTAGAACTTGACCACTCAGACAGTGAGTCATTCAGCAGTGCTAGTGACAGTGAACTCAGACAGATTTACAAGTCATCCTCTGATTCCTCTAGAACCAGTACCTCTTGTGGTCCAGATGAACCCACACCATGCAAAGATGGTTGTTGTAGGAACAAAACCATCAATGTTCTCAATAGGCAAGAAGAACTTCTTTTAGACCTCATAGAGGCAATAGAAGATCATGTCATCAAAGCTCAGAAGCTTACCCTTTTCCATCTAATCTTAGTAAAGGAAACCAGCAAACCTGCACTAAGGATCCAGCAACTCAAGGTAGATTTAGAGCAAATCTACAATAGGTTTACCCAGTCTAAGAAGGAAGTTACAATCAACGACCTTCAGAGAGAAATTAAGGAAACCAAATCAGAAGTTAGGACCCTAAAGCAAGAATTAACCATTCTAAGGGTCGATTATGATCTTCTCAACCGAAGAATCCAACTTTTGGAGAACACTTCTCATCAAAGTAATGAGGAAGGTCCCTCAGATGATGAAGTTGATCAAATAGTTAACCCTACAGCTGACCTTATTCAAGAACCTAGCAAAGAGTTGTTCTTAGATACCATCAGTAGGATTAACTTCCATAAATGGCATTCCAAAGTCAAGATTGTCATCAGTAATGATTTTGAATTCGAGGTCATAGCCTTAATAGATTCAGGTGCTGATCTTAATTGCATTCAAGAAGGAATTATTCCCTCCAGGTATTTTAAAAATCCAAGGAGCGGTTGACATCCGCAAGTGGCAGAAAAATGCAAATAGAATTTAGTCTCCCACAAGTTGAGGTTTGCCAGGGCGGCATATCCTTTATGACAAAATTTGTCATTGTCAAAAACATGATAGATAGAGTCATCTTAGGAAACCCTTTCTTGTGTTTGTTATACCCTTTCATCACAGACAATGAAGGTATCACAGCCCATCCCTTTGGCCAGTCTGTCAAGTTTGAATTCATGAGAAGCCCTGAACCTTGGGAAGTCAGTTCCCTCCAGAAAGCTTCTATATCAAAAACTCTCAGTACTGTCACCATCCAAACCCTTCCATCTTATAATCAATCCCAGTACCTTGATTCAGCCAAAACAATTTATTCTTCCATTTCTTTTGACCCCAATCGGTCCCAGTTATCAGCATGCATTCATCATGAAAATATTTGCATCTCTGCATCCATCAGTTTTAAAAACAAAAGGTTTTTTAACAATTATTTGAAAATCTCAAATGATCCAAACCTTTCTTCGTAGGATAAAGAGAAAGCAATATTTAATACCACTAGTAAGTGGATAATGACTTCTTCAGCAGAGAAGAAGGGCAAGGGGAAAGCACCGGCAAGAGGCTATCCTCAAGACAAAAGACTACCAGCGGAACAGTCTCTTGTAATGCATGAAGGCGCATCCTCTACCAGCCATGGAGGATCGACATCCCTTTAAGAACTTGTCACTCCAACAGTGACATATTCCAGTGGTGATATGGCTATTGTTTTACAGGAAGTTTTATCCAGGACTTTACAATTCAATAATGGAGCATACACAGACTTACCTACTCCATTAAATGTCTCCTTGATAACCTTCAATTTGCCTACACCAGAAAAAACCAAGACCTTTTCCAAAAAACCCTCAGAGCTTTAGAGATCCACCTAGTTAACCTTGAGGCTATGAATGAGGTCTTAACCAGTCAACTCTCTGGCAAAGAGGATATCCATTCAATGGATAAAATGACTATCATGGGCACTGATTATACCAGGCTCAGTCTTAAGACTCGAGCTACTCTAAGAAGTGCCACTGCCAACTTGCCATCAGACTTACAAGATCGTATTCTGAGAAGCAAGGCTATGAACGAGTCGCTGAATCTTTGGTTTAAACATTTCAAAATGTTGGTCACAACCACTATCCCTAATCCAGACGATTCAGATGATATTGATAATTTTATCATGCAAGCCAAATGGGAAGAATACTTTGGAAGCAGCTTTAGAGTATATGAAAACAGGCATCCCTTTTCGGGACTTTTGGTCAATTATGAAGACGGATCAAACGAAGAAGAAAGAGATCCTGCTTGGCTCTCACAAATGTTTGAATCTGGTTTTATCAGACTTATCAAGCTCACAAGTCAAGACCAAATTAGCCAGCTACCCCAACTCATCCAAAATGCTGTTAAGCAGATCAACAGCCCCTTTGTTTCTATCAGATGTTGGAGTACTCTACCAAAATGGGACAGAGAAAATTGGATTGAAGTTCATCCCTCGAAGCATCTTGTCCTCATTAATGGTTTTTCTTATCAGGGCCCATGGTATGAAGGAGACACATATGTTTCATACAAATACCCTAACGCTCTAGCAGAACGCTGGAGGAACTACTTCAACAACCAAATTCTTGATATCAGCCAGGATCTATGGAAGGATTACCATTTTATAGGTTCTACAAATAGGATCTATATTTATGGAAGACGACCATATGACTCCGCCATCAGAAATCTCAAGAAACTTGGTCCTGATAACCCTAAAGAGTTCCTTACAGGGAAAAAGCCTATACATGAACCTCTCCTCTACTGTGGACTCTGCAACCACTATGCCAGATATCACGAGCACAATTGTGATGATGATTCCCCATGGGATCCCTATGATGGATATCCATCAGATGCTCCTGATACTGACTAAAGTAGCCTGACCCAGCAACTCAGGGTAAAATTCCAGTCCGGTTACTATTCAAAATCAGCACCGACCACTGATATGAACAGTACCCGCATCATGAACAGTACCAGCACCCAGCAGATTCCCCGACAAGTTACTATTCATCCAACAGTGACCGATGAACATTACTCCAGAAAAAGCAAGGGGACAAATCACTATTCTTGAAATAGTAAAAGTTACTGTGCATAGACATAATCATTCGAATTACTGTTGCTTTCGGTGGAAACAGTTTTCACCCCAGTAAAAGCATTTCACCCTCCGTGATTCCAGCAGTCTTCAGACAGCATCCAAGGCTCCCTCCAGCCTATATAAGGCAGCCACTTCTCCATTCTGAAGCAGGACCAATTTTAGGAGCAACTTCAGCAACTCCAAAGTTCCTCACTCTTCCAACCAAGAGTTTCTCAGCTTTGCCTCCTCTTTACAACCTTTAGCATTGTAATTAGATGGCTCAATTTTATTTTTGTATTACTCTAGCCAATGTTCATCCCTGTAATCATATGGCCTCAGCCGGCCTTTATCTGTATTTTCCGCACATGGAAATCTGTCTGAGTTTACTGTCACTAGCACTGCTGAATGACTCACTGTCTGAGTGGTCAAGTTCTAGTAACTTGAAGATCTCATTTTTGCTGGGTTGGTCACTAATAAGGGTATTGATAAGGGATTTGGCCTTAGCTCTACACTCACTCTTGAAATGACCTTTCTTTCCACAGTTGTAGCATTTGCCTGATGCTTGTGGAATGGGTTCCTTGGATTTTCCTTTCTTATAGAAATCATCAGTCTTGTACTTCTGTTTTCTATAATACTTGGTTGCTTTCTTCCTATAGGATTTCTCAAAGGATTCCTTTCCTTTGTGCCTGGATTTTCTTTTGGAAGGTTTGACTGAGGGTAAGCCATACTGTGTACAAAAATGTCCCATTTCGTACTTGGCTTTGTTCTTGTTGATTTGGCTTTGGATTCTAATAGACCATCTACGTTCCATTCATAGAGTCTTCCAGATGATACTGAGAATTGGTTACTAACATTCCTTTCCTCATACTAGAGGTCAGGGGGTATTGGTCTAGGGTACCAATTCTTGGTTGAGCTGGTTGGATTTACGTTGGGATGGTAAAGCCGTTTTACTTGTAAATCCTGAAACTGGTTTTCTAGTTGTTCTATCTCCTGATCAAAGGCTTGGCTAGAACTGCTAGAGGCTGTTTGGATGTCTAAAACGTTAACTGACGAAGGGGTGGCTGGTTCTTTCTTTACTAGTTCTTCTAACTTCTGGGCAACTATTTCTAAGGCTGTTTGGTCCTTAGGATAACTGAGGCTGGTGTGCCTGGTTGTAGGTAACTTGACTAGAGGTTTTTCTAGGGCTTGGATAGGTGTACTAGAGCTTCCTGGCTGGAGGATAACTTTTTTTTCTATCCTGTCTTCTATCCTGTCAAGCTGTTTTCCTATAACATTTAGACACTGGTTGGTATAGTTGTTTTGCTCAATCACCTTATCAACTGGTTGGTACCTATCAATGGTGATTTTGAATGGAGAGGCCACTATTTCTTTTTTTGCGATGACTAAAGGTTATGGCTTTAAGGGGTGGATGGCTAGACCTTACAACTTCCTTGGTTGCATTGGGTCCTTCTATGGTCCCAGCTCTGGAGAGAACACAAAACTGCTTGTGCTGGCCAAAATACCTTTCAAAGTATATGAAAAAGGGGACATTATGGGATATTTCCCTCATGAATGTCGTCCATGCTTCCAATACTTTTTCTTTTTGCCTTCTGGTATAATTGGCTTTATAGGCTTCTCTTTTAGTCCTGTTTTCCTCAGAACTAAATTCCTTACCTAATTCTTCTAGGTCAAGAATGAATTCTCTGTTTAACACCAAGATATTCAGAGACTCTTCTTGCTGATCTGGAGGTTGTTCCATATCAGTTCCAGATAGGGATGGGGGGGATTGCTCACGATCGTCTTCCTCATTGACAATCGAATCCTGTTTGGTTGTATAGCAAGGTGTGGTGAGTTGGGAATTGGTTCTAACTCCCTGGAGCTGTACACCTAGGTCTCTTCTAGACTTTGGGAATGGTGATCCTAAAGGTTTGGTTAAGCTACACTGGGATGCAGATCTATCTCTAAGGTAGATAGGTGACTACCTATGGGGCTGCTGTAGATCTGTTGGAGATCTAAACCGGGATATGTCCAGAGGTGGTCTACACTTATAGTTTAGAGGAGTGCTAAGCCTAGATCTGTCAAAACTTAACCTGACCATGCCGTCAGCTAGTTGCTGGACAAATTCTAGATCTGGATTCTGGGTTGGGTTTTGGATCTGTAGAGTATGGTTCTCATTCTCTAAAGTCCAATTGTCTGGGAATGTGACCTCTATCCATTTTAGGGTTCTTGGGACTTGAATCCTAGCACTAGGGTCAGTGGTTTGGATGAGGGTCGTCTCACCTCTTTCCCTTTTATCAAGTGCTCTGACATTCATGTTCGTTCTCATGCACTTGTAGTATACTCTGTATATCAAGGCGATCTAACTAGTTCCCTGCGTCATGAGGGTTCCATGGGTCTTGATATTGAGTGTGAGGGCTTTGATAACTGTGCTATCATGGATGAGGATAGTGAAATCTGGGAAACAGTTAAAATGGATGGGTCCGTTGCTAAGACTGGTTTCTATGGTTCCTAGGAGGCTGTCATCGAATCTAATGTGACAACCATCTCTAAGGGCCATGAGGATTGAGCTGTTCAAACCTCTTCTGGTGAGTGGTTTCACTCCGACTTGGACTAATCCTATGTGTAGGAAGTTATGTCCTTTGTCTTTATGATTTTGAATAGCTGAAGGGGATAACAAGTAGCACGTTTCGTACTCTTTGTTTATACCATAAACTTGTTCTATGGTCTTAACATGGTAATCTGTCTTGAAGGCTTTCGTCAAGGACCATGAAGACTTATAGATCTGGTTGGTGGCTACTTTGGGGATATTCCAATCTCCGATGTCTAGATCTAGATCGGATAACTCATAAGACTCCGAATTAAGTATTCCTACATCTGCTGGTATCTCAGGGATGGACATGGGTTGGGAACATCTACTGCTGGTAGAAGAGTGACTTCTAAACAACCTATTCATTGTTCTAGATTACAAGCTTAAATCAACAATTACAACCTAGTCACCTTTATCTTCAAACTTCTGGATCTAACCTTTAGATCTGAAACAAAAGTATACAACAGTGAGATAGACACCTGATCTGTGAACTCACACCTGCCGTACTCTCCTCTAAAATGGGGACCACCCTTCAACACCTTCCCTCGGCTAACACGGGCTGACCAAACCAAAACAGGAAGATTTTCGGTCTTATGGTTTAGAGACCACACAGACTTTGGTAAACAGATCTCACAAGTATATTTCTGCAACAAACGTTAGGGCTAAACACAAAAATAGGGAGAATCGGGATAACAGGGAAGCAAAGGTTAATCTGAACAAATAATCATAGAATAACAAATAGAATGGTTAGAAGGAGGCTCAGCCTACCATTTGCAGATGTAATAGAAGATGATGAAACAATAGCAGACGAAGAAGTAAATAAATGGGAATGAAAGAGTTATCATGAAATAGATGTAAAACAAAATATGGGGTATGGGAGATATATCCATAAAATAATTCAAAGTAATTATAATGCCAAAATAATCTGGATAACTATGGCGGCAGTGCCGACCAACTTGATTGAAAAATTAACAGTAACTTACAACTCTGACCGGGCCAAACTTGGCTCTGATACCAAAAGGGGGTAAGTTACAGGGTCAGGACGGTTGAGGCCATGTGCGGAAAATACGGATAAAGGCCGGCTGAGGCCATATGATTACAGGGATGAGCATTGTCTAGAGTAATACAAAAATAAAATTGAGCCATCTAATTACAATGCTAAAGGTTGTAAAGAGGAGGCAAAGCTGAGAAACTCTTAGTTGGAAGAGTGAGGAATTTTGGAGTTGCTGAAGTTGCTCCTAAAATTGGTCCTGCTTCAGAATGGAGAAGTGTTTGCCTTATATAGGCTGGAGGGAGCCTTGGATGCTGTCTGAAGACTGCTGGAATCACAGAGGGTGAAATGCTTTTGGGGCTGGAGAGGCTAAGGCTGAGCTATAACTAGGCTGACCATAAAGTGGCCTTTCATAATTTGGTTTTGGAATTGTTGAAACCAAATAACGATTGGCAATATTTGATGGTGAAGCGAGGTTGTTCTGACTAGGGCTTCTTGCTTGGGATAATGGGACAATTTGGCTAGGAGTGATTGGTACAAGCTTGCTTGTGTTCTGTGCTTGGCTAGTACCAACAAGGTTTTGCTGTTTAGGTAATTTTGGGGGCTGGGGCTGTTGTACAGGTTTCTTCCCGGACATCTTGGCTATGACTCTGCAAAAATTCACGGGTTAGGAAATCAGGAATGCTGTTTTGACTTCCTTCAATGAATTCTAAATCAAAGTCAAAAAATGAAAGGATGGCTTGCCATCGTGCAAAAATTTGTTTTGATGCAATGTTTTGAACATCTGTTTCTAAAACATGTTTTGCAGATTTACAATCAATCCTGTCTAAAATCTTTTGATTTAAAAGATCACTCTGAAATTTTGAAATGCATAATACTATAGATAGTATTTCTTTCTTAATAGTACTATAGTTAACCTGAATGGGAGTCCAAATTCCCGAATGGAAACAGACTATCTGTTTAGGAGAATTGGGACTAACGCGCTGGAGGAGGATGCCACCATAACCTATGTTTGAGGCATCAGTCTGGACAATTTTGAAGGAATTGTCAGAGGGAATCCCTAAACAAGGTTTTGACATATTGTTTGATATGCTGGACCACTGTGGTATGGGCTGGAGTCCAGGGGGATGGATTGGTTCGAAGTCTGTCAAAAAGGAGCTTGTATTGTTGTCTGAGATTTTGGTAGAAATCTGAGATATAGTTCAGAGATCCTAGAAATCTCTGAAGCTAGGTTTTATCTAGGATTTCATTTGGAAACTTATCCACAAACTGGATAGCTCTATCTATGGGTTTGATTACACTATGGTGGATATCAAAACCTAAGAAACGAACTCTAGTTTGGAAAAGTTTGATCTTGGGGGCTGAAACAACAAGACCATTGAGTTTGATGGTATTGAGGAATGCTCTTAAGTGCTTCTGATGTTGGTCCAAAGATTCTGAGAAAATGAGTACATCATCGATGTACACAATAGCATGACTTGAGAATGGATTAAAAATCTCATTCATGATGTTTTGGAATTCAGAAGGTGCATTTTTGAGACCAAAGGGCATTACATTCCATTCGTAATGTCCAAATAGTGTGGTGAAGGCTGTTTTATACCTATCAGGCTCTCTGATTTGTATTTGCCAAAATCCACTCTTCATATCGAACTTGCAGAAAACTACTGCTTTACTAAGCCTATTAACTAAATCCTTTTTGTTGGGAATCGGTTATCTTACCCATTCTAAGACTTTGTTAAGAGGTTTGTAGTTGATGACTAATCTAGGAACACCTCTTTCTATCTTAGCGTTTTTCTGGACATAAAAGGCTGGACAGGACCATGGTGATCTAGATTTTCTAATGATTCCTTTCTTAAGGAGGTCCTCTATCTCTACTCTGCAAGTATCCATAAGTTCCTGGTTCATTTGGATAGGTCGAGCTTTAGTAGGGATATCCTTTTCATTGAAATCTTTGACATATGGGAGAGCTACCTCGTGTCTCTTTCTATGCCAAAAAGTTGTGGGTAGATTAGAGCAGACTTCTTGCTTAAGTTTTTCCTCAAACTTTTTGATCTTTTCTTGGAGGGTTTTACAAGTTAGTTGGTCCTCAACTTTCTTGTATCTTATTTCCTCCTGAAGGTAGTTAAGATGTATGGTTTTGGCACTAATCAGGTTTAAGGTTTTGGAGACAGAGTCTGCTTGGATGGTGCTAATGTTTCTAGGCACTGGTACACTAAGGAACTTAAACTTGATGGTTTGGCCAAAGGGATGGGTAGCAAGTCCTTTACTATCCACAGTGAAAGGGTAAAGGATGCAAAGGAAAGGGTTTCCTAAGATGACCTTGCCTGTCATATTTTTGACAAGAACAAATGTGGTTTTGAAACACATGTTATCTTGACAAACATGGGCTTTAGGAAGTTTGAATTCAATCTGCATTTTTCCACCACTTGCGGATGTCAACTGTTCCCTAGAATTTTTAAAGTATTTGGAAGGAATGATTCCTTCTTGAATGCAGTTAAGATCAGCACCCGAATCTATTAAGGCTATGACCTCAAATTCAAAATTTTTGCTAATGACAATCCTGACTTTGGAATGCCATTTATGGAAGTTAATCCTGGTGATGGTATCTAAGAACAATTCTTTGGAAGATTCTTAGGTAAGATCGGCTGTAGGGTTAACTGCTTGATCAACTCCATCATCAGGGGGTTTCAGGAATGAGGAACCTTCCTCATTGCTTTGATGAGAAGTGTTTTCCACCTATTGGGCATTTTGGAAAGCATTTAGCTCTTTCTTTAAGGCCATGATCTTACACTTGGTTTCCTTGGCTTCCCCCTGAAGGTCGTTGACTGTAACTTCCTTCTTAGATTGGGTAAACCTATTGTAGATTTGCTCTAAATCTACCTTGGGTTGTTGGATGGTTTCGCAATTTTTCTTGAGGTGGTCACCCTTGCCACCCTTGCGGATAAGTTTTTCAGATCTCTTAGCCTTTTTGTAGGCTTTGGAGATTATTCGAGGCCAAGGGGTTCTGCTATTGCGATTTTCAAGTCTTTTCTTTTTCAGGCGTTTCCTTTTGGCTTCTAGAGGTTCTTTCTCTTTTTCTGTGTCAGAGGAGGAACTACTAGAGGTTGTACGGATTTTTAACACCTTAAGCTGACTTGTTGAGATTGGTGAAGAAATGGTTGGTTTCTTCTTCACTAGTTCATCTAGCTTCTGGGCAACTATTTCTAAGGCTGTTTTGTCCTTAGGGTAACTGTGAAGCTTGGTTGAAAGCTTCTCAAGGGTTAGATGGCTAGACCTTACAACTTCCTTGGTTGCATTGGGTCCTTCTATGGTCCAAGCTCTGGTGAGAACACAAAACTGCTTGTGCTAGCCAAAATACCTTTCAAAGTATATGAAAAAGGGGACATTACAGGATATTACCCTCATGAATGTCGTCCATGCTTCCAATACTTTTTCTTTTTGCCCTCTGGTATAATTGGCTTTGTAGGCTTCTCTTTTAGTCCTGTTTTCCTCATAACTAAATTCCTTACCTACTTCTTCCAGGTCAGGAACGAATTCTCTATTTAACACCAAGATATTCAGGGACTCTTCTTGCTGATCTGGAGGTTGTTCCATATCAGTTCCAGATGGGGATAGGGGGATTGCTCACGATCGTCTTCCTCATTGACAATCGAATCCTGTTTGGTTGTGTAGCAAGGTGTGGTAAGTTGGGAATTGGTTCTAACTCCCTAGAGTTGTACACCTAGGTCTCTTCTAGACTTTGGGAATGGTGATCCTAAAGGTCTGGTTGAGCTACACTGGGATGCAGATCTATCTCTAAGGTAGATAGGTGACTGCCTATGGGGCTGCTGTAGATCGGTTGGAGATCTAAACTGGGATATGTCCAGAGGTGGTCTACACTCATAGTCTAGAGGAGTGCTAAGCCTAGATCTGTCGAAACTTAACCTAACCATGCCGTCGGCTAGTTGTTGGACAAATTCTAGATCTGGATTCTGGGCTGGGTTTTGGATCTGTAGAGTATGGTTCTCATTCTCTAGAGTCCAATTGTCTGGGAATGTGACCTCTGTCCATTTCAGGGTTCTTGGGACCTGAATCTTAGCACTAGGGTCAGTGGTTTGGATGAGGGTCGTCTCACCTCTTTCCCTTTTATCAAGTGCTCCGACATTCATGTTCGTTCTCATGCACTTGTAGTATACTCTGTATATCAAGGCGATCTGACTAGTTCCCTGCGTCATGAAGGTTCCATGGGTCTTGATATTGAGTGTGAAGGCTTTGATAACTGTGCTATCATGGATGAGGATAGGAGGCTGTCATCGAATCTGATGTGACGAGCATCTCTAAAGGCCATGAGGATTGAGCTGTTCAAACCTCTTCTGGTGAGTGGTTTCACTCCGACTTGGACTAATCCTATGTGTAGGAAGTTATGTCCTTTGTCTTTATGCTTTTGAATAGCTAAAGGGGATAACAAGTAGCACGTTTCGTACTCTTTGTTTATACCATAAACTTGTTCTATGGTCTTAACATGGTAATCTGTCTCGAAGGCTTTCGTCAAGGACCATGAAGACTTATAGATTTGGTTGGTGGCTACTTTGGGGATATTCCAATCTCCGATGTCTAGATCTAGATTGGAAAACTCATAAGAGTCTGAATTAAGTATTCCTACATCTGCTGGTATCTCTGGGATGGACATGGGTTGGGAACATCTACTGCTGGTAGAAGAGTAACTTCTAAACAATCTATTCATTGTTCTAGATTACAAGCTTAAATCAACAATTACAACCTAGTCACCTTTATCTTCAAACTTCTGGATCTAACCTTTAGATCTGAAACAAAAGTATACAACAGTGAGATAGACACCTGATCTGTGAACTCACACCTGTCGTACTCTCCCCAAAATGGGGACCACCCTTCAACGCCTTCCCTCGGCTAACACGGGCTGACCAAACCAAAACCAGGAAGATTTTCGGTCTTATGGTTTAGAGACCACACAGACTTTGGTAAAATATCTCACAAGTATATTCTGCAAGAAACGTTAGGGCTAAACACAAAATAGGGAGAATCGGGATAACAGGGAATCAAAGTTTAATCTGAACAAATAATCACAGAATGACAAATAGAATGGTTAAAAGGAGGCTCAGCCTACCATTTACAGATGTAATAAAAGGTGATGAAATAATAGCAGACGAAGAAGTAAATAAATGGGAACGGAAGAGTTATCATGAAATAGATGTAAAACAAAATATCGGGTATGGGAGATATATCCATAAAATAATTCAAAGTAATTATAATGCCAAAATAATCTGGATAACTATGGCGGCAGTGCCGACCAACTTGATAGAATAATTAACAGTAACTTACAACTCCGACCGGGCCAAACTTGGCTCTGATACCAAGGTAAGTTACAAGGTCAGGCTAGTTGAGGCCATGTGCGGAAAATACAGATAAAGGCAGGCTGAGGCCATATGATTACAGGGATGAACACTGGCTAGAGTAATACAAAAGTAAAATTGAGCCATCTGATTACAATGCTAAAGGTTGTAAAGAGGAGGCAAAGCTGAGAAACTCTTGGTTGGAAGAGTGAGGAATTTTGGAGTTGCTGAAGTTGCTCCTAAAATTGGTCCTGCTTCAGAATGGAGAAGTGGCTGCGTTATATAGACTAGAGGGGGGCCTTGGATGCTGTCTAAAGACTGTTGGAATCACGGAGGGTGAAATGCTTTTACTGGGGTGAAAACTGTTTCCACCGAAAGCAATAGTAATTCGAATGATTATGTCTGTGCACAATAACTTTTACTGTTCCAAGAATAGTGGCTTGTCCCCCTGCTTTTTCAGAGTACTGTTCATCGGTTACTGTTGGATGAATAGTAACTTGTCTGGGAATCTGCTAGGTGCTGGTACTGTTCATGATGCGGGTACTGTTCATATCAGTGGTCGGTGCTGATTTTGAATAGTAACTGGTCTGGAATTTTATCCTAAGTTGCTGGTCAGGATGCTTTTTAATCGCTATCCAAATTATACCCACTGTATGGATCTTGGGAATCCTGAAAAGGATCAATTGGATTATGATTAACTGATCCTTCTGAAGCAGTAGGAGAAACCTGTTCTTCTGATTCTAGCTGCTATGAATGAGCTATTAGCTGCTGGGCTAATTCTTTTAACTCTTTGCTAGTTTTTCCGGAGATCTTAACAGAGTCTAGGCTAGACTGAGATCTTGTTCTGTGAGCAATGGGTTTCTGAATTGGGGGAGGATATTATTTATAAACCTGATCGATGATTGGATCAATCTTAAGGCTGTCCCACCATTTTACCAAAAATTCTCGGTCTAAGAGGTTGCTGTTAATTGTGTATTTCCACATACTGATCCAATGGACCCTGTATCTCTGGGTGAAGATCATGATTACCGGGAACTGGGATCTGTGTCTGGAAGAGCTGCATCTTGAATCAAAGTATCGTAAGGCATCCTGTAATGGCTCTGGGAAGATCTGAAGGATGGATCCAAACATTTCCCACCACTTAAGGAACCAAGAGGGGATTTGGCTCTGAAAATCTTTACTGAACATTAAGAACCATGAATGATTAAAGTTCTGGTTCTGGAAAAAGAGTACTTTTTCAAAGGCATCCATGTAGTCATAATAACTGTAATGGAGTTCTCAACCTGATGGAGATTTGTAATTTTTAAGGATCCTTAACACAGAAGGATGTTGTCCCCACTCTTTACAACTAACAAAGCCTGTGATGATGAACTTGTGATAGAGGACTACTAGGGGGTCCCCTTTGCTGAAGATATTTTCTATTTGAGTAAAATTTTCCTGGGAGAGGATGCTCTTATAGAACTGGATATTTTTCTCCGGATGTTTGGGTACGAAATGCCAGTTTGGTGGCAGAACATCCATAGCTAAGGCAAGGGGATCTGTTATATGAACTAGGTGATGTTCAATATAAGAGATATGCTGGGTAAATGATTTCTTGACATAAGAAGACTTTCCTCTTTGGGTCAGATAGGAAGAATGCTTTTGAGTTTGGATGGGGCTAAAAGGTTCTTCTACTTGATAAGGGTTGATTGCTTTTGGGGCTGGAGAGGCTAAGGCTGAGCTATAACTAGGCTGACCATAAAGTGGCCTTTCATAATTTGGTTTTGGAATTGTTGAAACCAAATAACGATTGGCAATATTTTATGGTGAAGCGGGGTTGTTCTGACTAGGGCTTCTTGCTTGGGATAATACAAGTGCATGAGAACGAACATGAATGTCGGAGCACTTGATAGAAGGGAAAGAGGTGAGACGACCCTCATCCAAACCACTGACCCTAGTGTCAGGATTCAAACCAGTCTTAGCAATGGACCAATCCGTTTTAACTGTTTCCCAGATTTCACTATCTTCATCCATGATAGAACAGTTATCAAAGCCCTCACACTCAATATCAAGACCCATGGAACCCTCATGATGCAGGGAACTAGTCAGGAAGATTTTCGGTCTTATGGTTTAGAGACCACACAGACTTTGGTAAAAGATCTCACAAGTATATTTCTGCAACAAACGTTAGGGCTAAACACAAAATAGGGAGAATTGGGATAACAGGGAAGCAAAGGTTAATCTGAACAAATAATCACAGAATGACAAATAGAATGGTTAGAAGGAGGCTCAGCCTACCATTTGCAGATGTAATAAAAGATGATGATATAATAGCAGACGAAGAAGTAAATAAATGGGAACGGAAAAGTTATCATGAAATAGATGTAAAACAACAGTAATTCGAATGATTATGTCTGTGCACAGTAACTTTTACGCCGACTGGGCCAAACTTGGCTCTGATACCAAAAGGGGGTAAGTTACAGGGTCAGGCTGGTTGAGGCCAACTAATTCGCAACTCACCACACCTTGCTACACAGCCAAATAGGATTCGAATGTCAATGAGGAAGACGATCGTGAGCAATCCCCCCCATCCCCATCTGGAATATATATATATATATATATATTGAGGTTGTTATCACTTTATTTCATCAATCTATTCATGTGTTTTTTCTTTTATTTCTTTATGAACATGCTTCTTATTACTTGTATGCAATCTTTTATTTCTGTTTCACACTAAGATGCCATGATGAGTTTTTAAAGTATTTTAGAAATACAGGTTGTCAAAGTCTTCTTGCCATGAAGTCTCTTCTTGCAAAGTTTTTCAAGAGTTTGTGTTAGGTTAGATTTTATTGTATTCAACAAGTGAGTATGAGTTGAGTGATTTATGACTCTTCTCATATGTTCATTTTTTTGTTGTGGTTTTGTCATGGATTGCCAAAAGGGGAGATTGTTAGGACATATGTGATTCATGTTAGGAACATATGTCATTTAGAATTGGTTAATCCATTGAAAAAACACACTTTACTTATAATTGGGTAGTCTAGGATGTGTGTAATACTTCAAGGAACAAGAGTTCAAATTCAAGTGTTAAAGCCATGCAAATTTGTCCAAGAAACAAGTGAAGAAGTGCTAGATTTTAAAGCTCGACAGATAGAATCTATTGAGGTTTAAAAGGCAGTTTTAGCCCGATTCTCGACAGCTGCTCAATAGATAAGCTATCTATCAAGATTTATGAAAATCGGATTTTTCAGTTTTGTTTTCATTCTAATCCATGAATACATGTTTAGGCTTTCTTTTCTCACAACCCTAAACATATATAAGGATTATTTTAAGGAACATCAAAGGTTGCATAGTTGCACAGTGTCGAGCAAAGTGTTGTTCATGCAAATTGTGATCGGAGACAAAATTTGCCCTAGTTCATCTTTCTCTTGAAGAAGTTGCTGAGTTTGTATGCTGTTGGATTTTGTGACCAAGGAGCTTCGTGATCTTCATCGTGTTGATGAACTGAAGAACTTTGTAGCCAACATCTTTCTCAAGTTGGTGATTAAGTCGCGTACTGGGATCCGCGCATCTATTGGTTAGTTACGTATTGGGAGCCATGCATTAGAAGGAGAGATTGTCACTAAAGAACAAGTCCAATTATGTATTGGGGTAAAGGTTCAATTGTAGGTTGGTATAAGGTACTGGGATTCCTTTACTTGTAACTGTTTGTTGTGATAATAGTGGATTCTTAGGAGTAGTGGCCTTAAAATCACCCGGTAGGATTTTTGCCTTGGAGGTTTTCCCCATTCGTAAAAAAATTACCGTGTCAACTTTATTTTCAGCTGCATATTAACTTAGTTGGTGATTTGTTTGTGTTACCACGCATTTTTCATGTTAATTGAATCAATTAATTAACTTGGCTAAATCAATTGGTTAATTTATCACAAGGGGTCAATACATTCTTAGCCTATCACTCATGATTCTGAAAGCCTCAAATGGGCATGAGTATATCTTGGTGGCCATCTATTACTTCACCAAGTGGGTGGAAGCTGCTTCCTACAAAAGCATCACCCAAGCTGTGGTGGCCCAATTCTTGAAACAGAATATCATTTGCCGCTACAGTGTACCAGGAGTGCTCATTACCGATAATGGGAAAAATAAAAATGAAAAAAATGATCGAGCGACTTTTTTAAGAGTTCAAGATAGAACACTGGAATTTGGTTCCTTGCCATCCTTAGATGAATGGCAAAGTAGAAGCTGCTAATAAGAACATAAAGAAGATTTTAGTGAAGATGATCAACACTTATAAGGATTGGCATGAGTTCTTGCCATTTGCCCTGTGCGCCTACCGCACCTCTATTCATACTTCCACGAGTGCAACACCATGTTCCTTGGTCTTTGGCATGGAAGTTGTCTTCCCCGCTGAGATAGAGATCCAATCTCTCAAAATCTTATTGTAGACAGAGCTTCTAGACATTGAATGGGGTCGTTCTCAATATGAGCAATTGAATATGATAGACGAGAAGCGTATGACCGCAATGTGCCATGGACAATTGTACCAACACTGCGTCGAGCAAGCATTCAACAAGGAAGTGAGACCTAGAGTCTTTGAAGAACGCAACCTAGTCTTGAAGAAGCGCAACCAGGCCATGCCCGATCACATATGAAAGTTTTCCCTAACCTACGAGGGCTAGTATGTGGTAAAGAAGGCCTTCTCCGAAGGAACCGTGATCCTAAATGGAAGGTGTACCCTAATGGGAAAGGAAAAGATCTGTCTAGAACAAGATGTATCCTTTGGAACCTAAGATATTGATATGCATAGACTTAGATTTTCCATTTTATTTGTATGGACTTGCATTTTCAAAATATTTGCGCACATATTCATTAAACATGCCTATTTTGTGCCTTTCTAATCTTTTCATGCATTCATCATTATGCATCCAAAACACAAATCTCATAAACATAAATATATCTTGATAACTAATATATGCAAAACATCTCTATTTCCATCTGTTTTCCATTTTTAAGCATGCCTTACAAACTAGACTATGCTTTAAAAACCCAAAAGTGGAAGGATGTATGTAATTTCCTAGAAATTTATGATGGACCTTTCCATACATTGTGGAATACTAACTAAATAGCTCATATGCAGAGATGAAAAGAAACAGAAAAGACTTCAGCAAGTCAAATGTGGCCTAAATGGCTTGATACTGCCCTACATAGCCTTCCAAAGCCAATGAGAAGAATCAGATCATCTAAGGAATAGGTACGAAGCAACCCTGCTACATCAAAGCCTAGATCTTTAGCAATCTCCCTAGGTCAACCATATGAATGTCGAAGATGAACTAGCTCCCTCTCCATACTAGGACTCAAGGTACAGTCCTGCCTCTCTGTATCAAGAAAAGCCGGCAAGGTGCCAACCTCTGCAGTAGCAACTCTCAATGCTCCTTCTTGGCTACCTCAACTTAAAGGTGATGAAAAGCCAATTGTGGCTCTCTCAACTCATCAGTCGGCTCACACTCCAAGCTCAAAGTGGAATGAATGAAAGACCTAGACTCCAATAGCCTCAATACTAAATCATTAGCCCTGCTGCTTGCCTTAATGCAACTGGCCCTCTTTTCATCTTTCATCTGGCCCAAGACGGTGAGTCTTTGAGTAAGATCTGCCAGCTCACTTTCCAAGCTAGTGACCTAAGATCTCAGTTGAATACACTTAGTCTTTGTGGCTGAAGGAGCCGGACTCCTCTACTCAAGCTCTACTCTAAGGGTGGTAAGCTCAGCATCATAGCCTCTCCCAATCTCGTCATAGTCCTCCACCATAGCATCAAGAAGCTCCCTATAGCAATCACTGTCCCTGATAGCCTCTGTTAGGCACTCTCTCAGGTCTCTAAGAGTACTCTCAACTTCAATCTAAAGCGCCAGTGCATAATCCCTCAATGTGTCAGCTGAAAGGCGGGGATCAAGAGGATCTCGAACCAATAGATCAACAATGAAGCATGGGCCCTTGCTGGCCCTCCACTTTCTAAACTCTGCAGTAGACCACTTATAATCGTCCCCAGGACAAGTAGGATAGTCGACTTGCGCTTCTACTAGAAACCAAAAGCGGGATCTATGATGACTGTGTTGATATCTTGAAGCCCATAATCACAAGTGATGATAGAAAGATCACTAAATCGAAGGACATGCTGGTCGCCTCTGAACTGCCTCAAGGCCATACCTAGAAAGTACCCTGTATAACCCCAAACGCCCACCAAAGGGATGCCAAGTAAACCAACACAATGGGTCCAACACTACCACCTAATGACTCCTTACTTGGCTCTCTATGTACAGTTAGTGGGATGCAAGCCAAACAAATACTGCAACCAACCAACAGTGTCCTCAGTAAGAGGATGATCAAGGGCCACAGTGATCTTAACTCTGTTCTTCCTCAAGAACCAAGTAGGTTGTGCCTTAGATATCACACCCAAATGACTACAGAACCATAACTGCAATAAATACACACAACATCCAAGCCTACCACTGCCCGTCCCATGACATAGAGAAAGAGAACGAATAGTCTCAGAGAGGAGAGAGGGAATAAAAGAAGTGCTATGAGGTAGATTACTCATTAGGGGTAGAACTACAAAACTGATAGAACCTAACGGAGAAGGGAATAGCACTGAGCCAAAGAAGGCCACCATGAAGGCCTGGCACTTGTAGAAGGTCCAATGCTCCTACAAATCCACAAAGTCTCCTCAGTAAGCAACAAGGCACTCAACTTCACCAAATCGACAATACAAAAAATCCCAAGGGATGCTGCATCCCAAACCACTCCCATATCTGGTCAAAACATCCACTATAGGTGTCTTTAGGCCTAATAGCTCTGCCAACTACTTCCAGAAATGAGATCGAGTCGGTGGTTGATGAACCCGACTCAAAGGGATAGGAAGAGAAATAAAGCAATCATACTCCTCCAAAGTGGGGACCAAGTCCACATCCCCAATGGTGAAGCACCTTAAAGAGGGATCCTAACAAGTAACTATGGGCTCTAGTAAATGCCAATCCAAAGAACTGCAAAAGAGTGAAGTGGCATCTCCGATGGCATGGTTAAAAATCAAACTTAAACAACATCATAACATCAATATCAATTTTATCAAACAATAGTTCTAAAACTAAAATATGCAGAAACATTACTGCAGAATTTCCAAAAACCATGAAAACAGTTTTCTTTGATTCTAAAACTCACTTAACCTGTTATACAAACATGAGATTGAAGACTACTCTGATACCATTTGTTAGGAAAAAACGTGGAAAATATAGTTTTGTATCTCACACAAATACACGTAGCGGAATATAAACAGATCTACTTCATTCATGTAAGATAACATGCAACATCTGAATTTTAGAAACAAAGAACAAGAAGGCATACCTTGATGAAGTGAAATTCAAAATAAATGAAGATTGAACTTGGGAAGACTTTCAATGTTGACTCTAATTCCATAATTTGCCCAAGATGTGTGGTCTTTCAATCAGTTCTATACATACTTGTTCAAGAGAATAACTAAGTGTCTTGAGAAAACTCTAAATATTTCTCTTTTTAATCATACGTATATCTCTGCACTTGGTACTTACTTTACTTAATAACTCTTATTAAAAATAACTGATTATCTAATTGGGCTAGCCTTTTGGACCAGCCCAATTGAGCTTTAGTGTGTGGCTTGGAGTGGGATCCAAAGGGACAAATAAAGCTCTAGTTCCAATGGGTTTTGGACTTATCTATCAACTCTTGACAAGCCCAAAGTTACCATTATTTATATTTAATACAACTATATAAATATAATTGCACTCTAGGCCTTATTAATAAATTATATCCCAAGACTTTATTAAACATTTAACCCCTTCATAAAAATATTTGTAGTAATACAAAGTCATAATGTGTAATTGTCACTTTGAAAATTACTACCTCTTGATACTTGAATACCCAGTTTAATCCTTTAAGTTATTCATATATATTTTATGAAATTAGATCTCATAAAATATAAACTTTAGTAACTCTTTACTAAAGCAGTTAGACCTAACACTCTGAATAACCTAACCCATTAAACTTATCTCAAGGGAATAATTTATATATCTATAAAGAGACTATGAATTTCATCTTGAGAATATGTGTTCCTTCAACATTACGTGTGGTTGCCCAAGATATTGAGGTTTTGACCGTTTGTCAAAATCTCACTCCTAATATATTAAAGCAAGCTACATTTTATGATCAGTTTCACTATTTTCTTAGGATTGAGAGTTTATGTGAATGAAAGTTGTGAGCTTTATCATTCATTTGACAATCGTTAATGTTAGGATGTGTGCCCTTAAATCCTATTGTATGATGCTATGTATGACAATATGTATGACTTAATGTTGTAATTAATGAAGTTGTTTTATTATAATCTAAAATAATGGTAACATGAATATTGGACATTATCATATAGTCCATGAGATGCATAGTATGTGATTTATATGAAAAGTCATAGAAGATATAAATCATAAATTCTTTGTAAACTCAAAATTTTTAGTTCGTAGTCGGTGATGAAATTGGGCATTTCATCTGCAAAGACTATAACATTTCAACGAAGATGATTTGTCTTGATCATGGAAGTGGAGACTTCTAGTTGATGTGTTAATATGTTTTAAGAGTCAAAACATATTGAACTGGACCGCTGTGAGATTTATTATTCTCCTAACAACTGTTAAATGAATAATAGATCTCATGACTTATATTTACATGAACTCTTAATCCTGAGAGGATAATGGACCTGATCATGAAATGTAGGTTGCTTTGATATATCAGGAGTGAGATCTAAAGACACGATCAAAACCTCAATATGTTGGGCAGCCACATTTAGTGCTAATGGAACATATATTCTCAAGATGGAATTCATAGTCTCTTAACGGAGATACAAAATATTCCCTTGAGATAAGTTTAATGGGTTTGGTTATTCAGATTGTTAGGCCTAACCACTTTAGTAAGGAGTTACTAAAGTATATATTTATGAAATTGGATTTCATAAATATATGATGAATAACGTAGAGGATTAAATCGGGTACTTAAGGATTATGATGTAGTAATCTACAAAGTGGCAGTCAACAGTTATGACTCTGTGCTACTACGAATATTTTATGAAGGTGTTGCATGTATAATAAAATCTTGGGATACAATTTATAAATAAGGCCTAGAGTGCAACTATATTTATATAGTGGTATTAAATATAGTTAATGGTAACTTTGAACTTCTCAAGAGTTGACAGAAACGCCAACGCCCATTGGAGCTAGTGTCTTATTGGTCCATTTTGGTCCCACTCCAAGCCACACACTAAAGCCCAATTGGAAAGGCCCAAAAGGCTAGACCAATTAGATAATCAGTTAGATGTAAAGAGAGAAACATATAGAATTTTGAAAAGGTGTGTGACATCATTGTAAAATGGTGTATGTGAGTGTGAGACACTCTCTTATTCTCCATTTGAAAATTGATTGAAAGACCACACTTCTTGGGCATAAAGTGGAATTGGAGTGAAGATTAAAAGTGTTCTTGAGTACTTCTGATCCTTTGTTTTGAATTTCACCACACCAAGGTACACTCTCTTATTCTTGAATTCTGAAATTCACATAGTACACGTTATCAGTTGTGAATGAAGTAGATCTGTTAACTTTCCGCTGCGTATGTTTCGTATGCGATACAAACATGTATATAACTAACATTTAATAGAATAATAAATCTCACAACGGTCCGGTTCAATATGTCTTATACACTTAAAACATATTAACATATCAACGAGAAGTCTTCACTTCCATGATCAAGACAAATCATCTTAATTGACATGTTATAGTCTTGGCAGATGAAAGGCCCAATTTCATCACTGACTACTGTAAAGTTGTGATTTACAACTATTTTGTGTTGGTTTTAATTTTGTGCCAAATTTGATTGTATTTTTATTCAATTTTTTGTACCCTGTATTTTATGTAGGATTTTATTGTAAGGGTTGTGTGATAGAGAGAGAAAGTGTGAAGACTCAAGCATTTGAAGACAGAAGAGTTTTCACAGGTAGCTTGCGACTAAGCATCCTGCGAAGTGATGCATGTGCCTTGCACATGACTAGAATGCGAAGAGTCATGACAGATGGTGACAGCTGGTTTTCGCGAGTGTCTCGCGGGTAAGGCCTTCCCGCGAGATACCCACGAAACAGTCTGTTTTGCTATTTTTTCCTATCTACTCCACTACATCCTCATACACACTATATATACCATCATTACCCACATATTGAGTAGAGAGCTTTTCAAAAGAGAAAACCCTAGCCTCAAACCCTTGAGAGTGTGAGATTGTCATACCTACAATTCTACGCACCATCCATTGTGGTTTTCCTCTACTCCTACCTCTCCATTTCTAAATCCTTGAGAAGTTGATAGCCTAAACACTTACCACACCCATACTGAGTGTTCAGTGAGTTTTTGGTGCTGCTAGGGAGCATTGGAAGAAGCCAAGCTTTGGCAGATGCAATCGAGCACATTGCAGGATCTGGAAAGCTAGACAAGACACGGTTTCGAGAATCTTTGTTGGAGTAGGAGCTTAGAGGGCTTAGGTACATTAGGTAGACTAGGCTTGGAGGGTCTTTTGTTATTCGTGTATCCCAACTTATTGTCTAGTGGATCAATTTACCGTTTTGAGGGCGGCGGAGAGGTTTTTCGCCAAATTCTTCGGTTTCCTCTTCGATAACACATCGGCATGTTATCTTGTGTTTGGATCTCTCTTTCCTACTCTGTTAGCTTTCATTTTACTACTATGTTATATTGAATATGGCTTAGAGTAGTTGTATTGTTTGGTCGCTTGCATTTACTCTATTCCGGACTTAGTTTAAGTTAGAGTAAAAGCAATCTAGCCGTATTTTGTTAATTTTGGGGTCTAAACAGCTCTTTTGTTTTTAACACAAATCCGACTAATTTCGCTACTGTCTAACCTACGAAAAACGCATGTTTTCAGTTTTATAGGGTTGATGTGACTAAGTTATTGAAACACTCTCTATTTCCCTCTCACCTTGCCTCTCTCGAACCCCTCTCAACCCAAATCTTCTTTTCTCTCAAAACCCCATCATTTTCAAGTTTGTTTTCAGCAAAATCAACTTTAAGGTATGTTTTCTAAAACTTTCTTTTCATGTTTGTCTTAGATTATGCAAAATTTTCCTAGGGTTATACATTTTGGGGATTTTCAAAACAAGGGTTGGGTTCATGTTTTTTAAGCAAATTTTTTCAAAATTTTGATTGGGCTGAGTCCCATTTGCTGTAATTGTATCTGTGTTGGACCTTTGTGGCATTCTAAATATGTATTTATGCATTTTCACATGTATTCATGCATTGCTCATGGTTATTGTTCGCTATTACATGCTAAGTGTTTGACGGAATGTCCTAGTGACATCCATGTGTTGTTTTGGACTCAATTGAGTTCGAATGCTTGGGTTTACTATTGATAGAACATGTTTAACATGTTTTGGTCAATGGGTGTGTGTTTTACACACTGTTCCCTTTTTGTGCCTGACAATGCCATGTCATGCATCACCTAGGCACACACTATGCATCACCTGCTGCACACACATACATCAGCACATGCACACACATGCACAGTCACTTATTTTCAAGCATTGTGTTTAGTTTTACATGTTTCAACACTTATAACATGTTGTTTTAAGTTTGTTATACTCTGTTTTAAGTTGTTTTTACTTCTGTTTTGGACTAACTTGAATCTAATCAAGTTTTGTGGTTTGTTTTGTGTTGCTGTTTTCTTTTTGTGCTTTATGTCTATTGTGTAGATGTCTCCCACCAGGCATGTTGCTAAGAAACCAACCTCCAAGTGTGCTCACACAGATTCTGACAACTTCAAGTCCATTGAGGCAGACTTGAAGTACAATGACTGCTACAAAGGAGCAACTATTATCATGGAAAGGGTTGTGTAGTTAGACACCCTTGAGGACACTTTCATACCTGAAGTGTTTAGGGAAAGGATATGGAAAAAACTACTGAATCCAGTTGGAGTAGTGTATTCGGAGATTATCAAAGAGTTTTTCTCCAATGTTAGTGTTAAAGGGGATAAT
The DNA here is from genome assembly GCF_040712315.1 of Castanea sativa. Taxonomy (NCBI): domain Eukaryota; kingdom Viridiplantae; phylum Streptophyta; class Magnoliopsida; order Fagales; family Fagaceae; genus Castanea; species Castanea sativa. Next base: position 6,550,656 of record NC_134020.1, read on the forward strand.
ATAAACTGCTGGGTAAGACACAAAGAGTTTGTCATCACTAGGGACAGCATTCAGGAGTTCTTAGAAGTCTGTCCTCCCTCTCAACCAATCATGATCCAATATGACGAAAGATTGGAATCTACTGAGGAGATGGTGAAGATACTTGGTGGTACTTCTAAGAAAACCTCCATCAACACAATCTGATTCAATCCAGAGATGAGGACCCTTGCTCATGTGATGATCAACAACTTGTACCCGGTCACTAACTTGACAACATTGTCCAAGCTAAGGACCATCTTTTTGTTCGATCTCTTCACCCACAAAGAGATTGATATTTGTGGACACATCCTCCACCTTTTGAAGAAGAGCATTAAGAAGCAGAACTCTGGAACAGTTCTGCCATTCCCCTCACTCATAATGGCCTAATTGCAAAGACAAGGCTCAAACTTCCGAGTGGTCTTACTATAGTTCAAAGGGACTATCCTATTGGTGGACACACAATGACTCGAAGCACAGCTCACATCAAAGGATTAAAGACCGGCACTTCTCAAATTCCAAGGGCTACTGTTCAAGAAGAAGGTGAAGACACAGAGGATGAGATTGATAGATTCACCTCTACCCTAGAGACTTCAGCACAGCCATCCTCTTCAACACCTACACGAGGATCCGATCGTTTTGATCACCTTCTTGCAACGGTAGATCAGATATATGGCATGCTCGAGTCTTATGTGCATCATACCGTTGATCAATTTGCTTACATCCAAGGCCAAATCACTGCATTATCATCTCAGATTGAGGATATGGCTGTGGCGCAAGGATCCGATTCAGAATCAGATCAGTTCTAGCTCCATTGGCCATTCCGGTCAAAAAGGGGGAGAATATTTTAAGGGGGAGCAGCTCATTTTGAGGGGGAGCATAGCGGAGCATAGTGTAGCACATGCACTTCATAGACTTTTTGGTTAATTTTTGGTGGTTTAGTTTTTTACTTTCTTTTGCCATAGTCTAGAGCTCTTTTATTTACATTGCTTTCTTTTATAGCTTTAAGTACTTTGATTTAAATTCAATTTAATATTCAGTACTTTGTGTTTATCACTTTGCTTTGTAGCATTTTTTTGTACTTGTAGTTTATCTTGAGTACTACACTCTTATGCACTTTGTTAGATCTTGTATCCTTAATGCGAATACTTTGGTATTTTGTATTGGTTGAGTGTTCTAGACATGCAATTGATTTTTACTTTGCACTTAATTGCATTGTGTGTCCGGATGATCATTTACTAGTTAAATAATCATTGTAGTCTTTCCGTAATGACTATTCTTGTATGATCAAGTTATGCTTCATTGTTTATATCTCGATGTTTATCTTGATCGCATTATACTTACTCCTATACTTACCTTGTATTCAACTTATCATGAGCTTAATGAAAGTTTTGTTTGTGTTTGAGTGTTTCAGGATACAAGTGTATTCATGCAAGTGCTTCACAGCTTCTAGATTAGGTGTGAGTGAGTTTTGCCACTGTTCCTAAACTCACGTTTAAATCTAGAGTCTGTTATAGGGTGTTTTGTCACGGAATAGCCAAAGGGGGAGATTGTAAAGTTGCGATTTACAACTATTTTTTGTTGGCTTTAATTCCGTGCCAAATTTGTTTGTATTATTATTCAATCTTTTGTACCCTGTATTGTATGTGGGACTTTATTGTAAGGGTTGTGTGATAGTGAAAGAGAGAGTGTGAAGACTCAAGCATTTGAAGCAAGAAGAGTTTTCGCGGGTAGCTCGCGACTAAGCATCCCGTGAAGTGATGCATGTGCCTTGCACATGAATGGAATGCGAAGAGTCATGACAGATGGTGATAGCTGGTTTTTGCAAGTGTCTCGCGGGTAAGGCCTTCCCGCGAGATACCCGCGAAACAGTCTGTTTTGCTATTTTGTCCTATTTGCTCCACTACATCCTCATACAAACTATATATACCATCATTACCCACATATTGAGTAGAGAGCTTTTCAAAAGAGAAAACCCTAACCTCAAACCCTTGAGAGTGTGAGATTGTCATACCCACAATTCTACACACCATCCATTGTTGTTTTCCTCTACTCCTACCTCTCCATTTCTAAATCCTTGAGACGTTGATAGCCCAAACACTTACCACACCCGTACTGAGTGTTCAGTGAGTTTTTGGTGCTACTAGGAAGCATTGGAAGAAGCCAAGCTTTGGTGGATGTAATCAGGCGCATTGCGGGATCCGAAAAGCTAGACAAGACACGGTTCCGAGAAGCCTTGTTGGAGTAGGAGCTTGGAGGGCTTAGGTGCATTAGGTAGACTAAGCTTGGAGGGTCTTTTGCTATTTTTGTATTCCAACTTATTGTCTAATGGATCGATTTACCGCTTGGAGGGCGGCGGAGAGGTTTTTTGCCGAGTTCTTCGGTTTCCTCTTCGATAACACATCGGCGTGTTATCTTGTGTTTGCGTCTCTCTTCCCTACTCTTTTAGCTTTCATTTTACTATTGTGTTTTATTAAATATGGCTTAGAGTAGTTGTATTGTTTGTTCACTCGCATTTACTCTATTCCGCACTTAGTTTAAGTTAGAGTAAAAGCAATCTAGCTATATTTTGTTAATTTCGGGGTCTAAATAGCTCTTGTGTTTTTAACACAAATCCGAGCTTTCAACTACGAACTAAGATTTTGAGTTTAGAAAGAACTTGTGATTTATATCTATTTTTTGTGAGTAAATCACATAAATCACATACTATGCATCTCAAGGACTATACAATAATGTCCAAATATTCATGTCGTCATTATCTTAAATAATAATAAAACATTTTTATTTCATAGAATACAATGTCATACATAATGTCATATATAGGATATAATAGGATTTTAGGGCACTAATCCTAACAATAGGGCAGAGGCAGAAAGGATGCCCAAGCCGTGGGTCTATGTGTCTAAGGTGTTAAGATCTATAGTGAGTATTTGTATGGGAGTATGCTTGTTGTTAATTAGTCACTAGTGTAGACACTGCATTTTGTACCCCTTACAGTTCGAGCCCCTGTTCTCCAATGTTGTTAAAATTCTAAAGCCCAAGATTGGTTTAAGACCCAATAAGATTGAAATTGACTTATGGAAAGTATTTTTGGAAAATATAACTCTTTTTATGAATTAAATAATCTATTTTCGGAAAATAAGGACTATGAAAACCCTAGGGCATGCGTACGCATACATGCATATGTGCACACATGCTCAAGCTCTGCATATGCATGCTTCATGCATGGATACGCATACTATTAGGACATATGTGATTCATGTTAGGAACATATGTTGACATTTTATGTAATTGGCTAATCCTTTGACAAAACACACTTTACTTGTATTTGGATAGATCTAGGATGTATTTAATGCTTCAAGAAACAAGGTTTCAAGTTTAAGTGTTAAAGCCGTGCAAGTCTGTCCAAGAATCAAGTGAAGAAGTGTTGTTCATTAAAGCTCAATAACTAGTATCTATCGAGGTTTAAAAAGCTGTTTCAGCCTGAGGCTCGACAGCTGCTTGATAGACAGGGTATCTGTCGAGGTTTATGAAAAACTAATTTTCAGTTCTGATTTTCATCCAATCCATGAATGTATGTTTGGGCTTTCTTTTCACACAACCCTAAACATATATACGGATTATTTTAAGGGTTGTCATAGGTTGCACAAGAGCACAATTGCACAAATGTGAAGAAAAGTGTGACCGGAAACCTAATTTGCACTAGTTCATCTTAAAGAAGCTACTATGTTTGTACACTGTAGGGTTTTGTGACCAAGCAACTTCGTGATCTTCATCTGTGATGAACTAAAGAACTTTGTAGCCAACATCCTTCTCAAGTTGGTGATCAAGTCGCGTATTGGGATCTGCGCATCTATTGGTTAGTCATGTACTGAGAGCCGTGCAATATAAGGAGAGATGTCACTACAGAACAAGTCCAATTGGGTATTAGGGTAAGGGTTCAATTGTAGCTTGGTATAAGGTACTAGGATTCCTTTACTTATAACTGCTTGTTTTGATAATAGTGGATTCTCAGGAGTGGTGACCTTAAAATCATCCGGTGGGGTTTTTGCCTCGGAGGTTTTCCCCATTAGTAAACAAATCATTATGTCAACTTTATTTTCTGCTGCATTATACTTTAGTTGGTGATTTGTGTGTGCTACCACATACATTACATGTTAATTTGATTAATTAATAAATTTGGGTAATTAATCAATTAATTAATCACAAGGGGTCAATACATTCTTGGCCTAGTAAGTGGTATTAGAGCAGACACACTCTAATTAGGTTTTAATCTTTACTGTGTGATCCATTGACCCCCGTTGTTATGGAAACTCTTGATTGTTTGATTTGCATGATCTTGTGTTGAATGATGATGATGATATTCAAGATGCCTATTGCAAGCTTTATAATTTTTGTATGAAATCTCTTGAATGTTCTACAAAATTAAAAGCTATTTTTAAAAGGTCAAACTTAAAAAAGATGAATTGATTGCAAAATTGGATGAAGCAAATAATTTGAATGAGAAATTTAAAAATCAAATTTCATCTCAGGTGGACAAAATTAAAAGTTTGGAAGAGCAACTAGTTGAATTTAAAACTGAAGTTGAAAATTTAACCAGTGTCAAACTTGTTGTTAAGCCTAACTCAAAAGAAAAAGGTTTTTATATTCCTCCATTTAAAAGGAATAATGTAGAGTTGAAGGCTAATATTTCTAGGATAGACAAAGGTAAAAATTCTGATGTTAATTATGAAGTTTCTAAACCTATGTCTAAAACTCCTCCCAGGATGAAAGAAAAATCTAAATTTGTCCCCATTTGTCATCATTGTCATATTGTTGGTCATATTAGGCCAAATTGTCCTAAGTTGAGGTCTCTGTCAACCTTTAAAGTTAGACCTCCTTCTAGGGTGCCGAGTAGTTTTAAAACTGCTCATTTTTGTCACCATTGTGGTGTTTCTGGTCACACTCATCTTAATTGTTTCAAGTTGTTTCCTCATAAGTGAGTGTCAAATAGGTCTCATTCTTTGTCTAAAGGCTTTGTACCTATTCTTGGTGAGTTATTAAAAGCTTTGAGCTTTTTAACTCAATTTCAGGAGAATCTTAATTCTTCCATGTCCTTTAGTAGACATACTAGGACACGTGCCTTTTCATCTTCAAGGCTAAAGACTCGTGCTGTGTGGGAGATAAAGGAGCCTAAGACCTAATTGTCTTTTCTATTGTCTACTGCTTTAATTCTTTCTATCAAAAGTTGGACTCCCTTTGCTCGATTTCTTATTTGTCTTTGGAATCATGCTTTCATGCATCTGCATCTTTCTTTTATGCTTTCATATTGTTTGACATGTTTTTGTTTGTTTGTTTTTCAGTTTTGTTTTATTTTTGTTTTCATTCATAAAAAAAAAATTGAAAAATCATAAAAATACAAAAGCAGTGTGTGTTTGTGTACATTGGTACTTGTGTACCTTGAATGGCCAATGAAACAAAGTTTTCTAAACTTTGTATCTCTTGTAGCTTAGATGAGCATCTCTATGCACAACTAAGCAACTGAGCTTTGTGGCTCTTGTTTGTGATGAGTAAGATTAAGTAATCTCTTGTACTTAACACTCGTATCACTCTTTTGAAGGGAAGGACTAAAAAAATCCTAAAAGAAAGGCATAAATAACCATCTCATCACTGTTGCCCGCCAATCATGAAATGACATTGGTATGCTTCAGCATAGCAAAAATGCAATGTCATAAAGCTTAACATAATTGGGTATTTCTTTTCTCTCTTTTATATGCCCATGCATGATATGCTTAACAAAAGAAAAATATGCAAAGAAAAATTAAAGCAGAAGAAACAAAATGCTTTAAAATATGATTGCAAGCGTGTATTCTAGGAGATGTGGTTGTTATAGGATGTACCTCGAAGGTGATAGTCTCCATCAAGCAATTATGATTGTGTGCAAGCTAAATTGATTTACTCATATCTCAAATCTTCATAACATGTAGACACTCATGCAATCTTGTAATGTTTTTCACACACAACACACAATATTCTTTGCTACTTTTAATATATGTGCAAGTACAATGTGATTTGGTCATCACAAGGTTTGCATGTGTTAATGTATGCTTACAAAACTGTCTTAACTTGTTTTTGAAATATAAAATTGGTTAGACTTGTTTAGTGTGTGTGTGTGTGTGTGTGTGTTTTGGAATGCATGACATTTATTTTAGAGATGATTTTGAGAGCTTAAACTGCTGGTTGGATCCTTGGTTGAGTTGCATGTTTGATTGCATTCATGTCTGTGTTTTTCTCTTTTTGAAAAACTGTTTTTAAGCAATCTCGACAGCTCCTCGGTACCTCTCGACAGCTAGGCTATCTATCAAGCTCTTTAGCTTCTTTTTATCGCAATCTCGATAGCTTCGTGATCCATTGGTTAGTCATGTACTGAAATCCGCGCATCTATTGGTTAGTGATGTACTAGGAGCCGTGCAATACAAGGAGAGATTGTCACTACAGAACAAGTCCAATTGGGTATTGGGGTAAGGGTTCAACTATAGGTTGGTATAAGGTACTGAGATTCCTTTACTTGTAACCGCTTTTTTTGATAATAGTGGATTCTCGGGAGTGGTGAAATTAAAATCACCCGGTGGGGTTTTTGCTTCGGAGGTTTTTCCCATTCGTAAACAAATCACCGTATCAACTTTATTTATCGCTGCATTATACTTTAGTTGGTGATTTGTTTGTGCTAGCACGTACGTTGCATGTTAATTTGATTAATTAATAAACTTGGGTAATTAATCAATTAATTAATCACAAGGGGTCAATACATTCTTGGCCTATCACGTACACAGGCATGCATACGCATGTTAGGATTCCAAAAACTATAAAAGACAAGTTTTCTTCATTAAAGTTTGGGTTTTGGAACGAATCCCACATCATCTAGGACCCATTCCAAACCCCCATTTTCGAACTATAAAAGGCTATACATAGTAGCTTTTCAAAACACACCAAAAATCCTAAGAGTAAACAAAAGATTCACTAGAAATAGTGAATCAAAGAAAGGGTTTTTCACAAAACAACCTTTTGTCAATATTTTTCTGATTGAGGCTTTTTTGGCCTTGACCTTGGAGTTTTAAGATTACTAATAACTTCCTTGTTTGATTGTGAATAGATTTGATTGAAGGGAATAGTCAAAATCAAGCTAAGGAGCTTTGTGTTTTGAGGTATATGTTTAAAGTCCTTTTCCTTTTTTTTCTTTATTTAATCTTTTTGTTTTCCTTGTTTAGTTATGTTATAACACATTTGTTTAGTTGAGGTTTTCTTTATTTTATTGTTTTAAGCATGTTAGGTAGTTAGTTTTTAGTTTATGCTTTGTTTTGTTCTTGTTTTCTGGGTTAGGGTTAGAGTGTGTATGTGTACGCATGCTCATGCCCAGAAACCCTAATTCAACCATTTTTGATTCTGTTTCTTTATTCTATTTACACAATATGCATCTGTTTTTCCTTGTCTTCATGCCTATTAGTCTCTGCCTTCTATGTTTGCTTATTGTTTGCCCTTCACATGTTAGATTAGGGTTTCTTCTATCCTCTTTGATTGATATTCCATGAGCATGCATATGATATAACCATACATTGATACATACACATTGTGGTGTAGTAAGGTAAGTGAGGCAAGACATGCATTCACATGGACATGCATTCGGGTGTACCTTGATAATAAGTATGAACATGCTAGGTTGAATGTTTAGATACCTATCACATGTTTGTTTAATACCATGCCTATGTTCCTATCTTGATGATATATGCTTTTTTGTCTGCTGCCTTGGATATGGTTTGAAATGAGATGCATTGTAGATGTATGCTAGGTTTGAGATGTGATATGCCATGATAGATGTATGTTAGGTTTTGGGGATGAAAATGCCATGTTGATTACTAGATGTATGCTAGTGTGCATGTGTGTGAGTCTAGAATGACAATATTGAATGTGCCTTTAATGAGATTAAGACGTAAGACACAATGAGTAAAAGCCGACCCACGGGTTGGGTGGGGTTAGGTGCCTAACACCTTCCTATCCCCATACCTAAACTCCGAACACGTGCTCTGGTAGTAGATTAGTCCTTCCACAAAGGATGCTATATTTACGATTCTTAAACCTAATCTAGGTGGCGACTCTGTCTTTTCTCCACCCCGGTTCACTCAGCCGAGGCATACTCCCCCTCTTATTGCACCCACAGTGGCAACTTCATTAGGGATAGAGAGTTTGATTCCAATGTGTCTTATTTCTTAATTTTGATAAAGGCTTATTCAATATTTGTTTGCACACACTTCACTTAGTTCTTTTGTATCTTTCACCCCTGTTGGTGATAAGTGGGAAGATGAGTACGCTCCGAGCGGGAGCATGAACCTTTTCTTCTTCTTCTTCTTCTTCTTCTTCTTCTTCTTCTTCTTCTTTTATTTTAGAAAAGCTTCCAAATACAAAGCTTTCCTCACTTTTCCTGCAATCACCTTCCTAGCTGAGATAAAGCTTAATTCGAGAATTTGTCTATAATGAAGATATTGAGGCCTTTCCAAGAGGTAATTGGTTTAGTTAAAGCCTGAAGGGATTCAAATATGGATATAGTTATGCCCACCAATAGCTTCTTCAAGACCATCAATTTGGCCTTGTTTGAGTCCGATGTTTTTGAAGTTGGCAGCCATAAGACCCAAAATGATGGGCGCTCATTTTGTACCCTATGAATTTTATGGTCTATTAAATTATTAATGTTTAATCTCCATCTTCTTACCAAAAAAAAATCAACTTGCAATATTTTTTTTCTTTTAAGTTTCTAGGCTACCAAACACATCTAAAAGTTGCTAGCAACCATGATCTACCTATGAAACTACACATTTAAAACTCATATCAACACACCATTGACAAAACCCACAGATCTGCAATCAACCCAACACCCCAATTTCCAAACCCAACCACTGTGACCCACCACCAACGATGATTATCCCGAAGAGCAGATCAGCGTCAATCTCAAGGATGGCCTTTGCAACTTAGTCTCTTTTGCATTATCTTCACCTCAACCACATCAGATTCGCCGAAAAGACAAGCAGATTGGCAACCACCATTAAAATTTTATTGTTTTTTCCAAAATCTTTTTTTTTTTTTTGGGATTCAATTAATCTGTATAAACTAGATTTTTTTTTTTAGGGTTTTGGGTCTCAGTTATTTGAAAATATTGCAGACTTGAGCAAAAAGTATATTAAAAAATTGTGGATTTTCCAAGGAAGTCAATACCGTTTCGTACCGGCCAGTATAGCCGGAATTTCTCGTACCGGTGAACAATTCGGTACCGGTAGACCTTTATTTCATTTCGTTTTAAATACCGGCCTTTCCGACGAATTTTGGTCATTCCGGCCAAAAAATGCGTTTCAGCCCGGAATGTAATTCCTCTACAACTTGAAAAAGAGAGAGAGAGAGAGAGAGAGAGAGAGAGAGAGAGAGAGAGAGAGAAAGAGAAAGAAAGAAAAATAGAAGGAGGCACAGTAGTGGCAGTGTAGCTCAAGCACAGTGTGGCCAAACCAGCCGGTGCAACATTTGAATGAGGAGAAGGAACTTGCAAGAGAGAAACTGATCTGTGAGGGAAAGAGAGAAATAGATCTTAGTGGGATTATGGGTTAGTTTTAAATCTTTTGATGAGAAAGTATGCGTGAGAGACTAGAGAGAGAATGAGAGAAGCAAATTTGTGAGGGAGAACCGGAGAAGTACTGAAGGTGAAAGACGTGGACTACTGTGCAGTGGATCTTAAGACAAGATTCTATTTGAAAATGTGTGGATGGGAATTAAAGAGAAATGTGAAACTAACAAAAGATAAAGTTGACTAGACAAGCTTGAATAGTTTATCTTTTTAACAAATTAACTTTTACTAAATAATTAAATTTATAAATATACAAATAATATATATACTTTTAAATTTATTAATATATATTATTATTTTTAATATAGTAGATGATCTATGTAATTTGTATTAACTTAATTATTTGTATTATTTGTTTTCTTTGTATGCAATGAGCAATTAAGTTTTCTGTTTTTTATATTGTGTTTTTTTTTCTTTGTATGCAATGAACAATTAAAGTAATGTTTTATAGTAAACATGGATTTTTGTGGTAATGTTTTATGGTAAATAGAGATCTTGTGTATGTATGTATGTGTGTATATATATTAAATTTGTAAAATGGCGGTAAACTCGAAACGATACACCGGTATTGACCGGTATCCAAAATATATCGTACCGTTGGTCAAACCAGAACAACCTTCGGTACGGTATTGACTTCCTTGGGATTTTCTTCGTATATCTTGAGTTCTCTGTCTTGGTCTTAGGTACTCTGATCTATCATGCAAATTTTAATTTGGTTTTTCTTTTTAATAATATGAGTTGACAGATGAAGTGGCGTGGAAAAAAAAGTTTATTGTTCTGTTTGACATATCAACTTTTTTCATCTATTAGATAACGACAAGGACTACATCAATATGACAATGAAAAGGTAAGGGACAAAATTGAAAGGTTAGGTACCAAATTGAAACACAGTGCAAAGGACAGGGACTAACTTTGTAATTTACCCGTAATTTTATATATGTTTTCAAGCATATCATGCTCATCATCCAAATCAAATGCATGTTCATGTAATCATGCATGACTTACCTCACTTAGCTCATTGCATCACCGTACCTATGCATCAATGCATATTCATGTTCATGTGCATGTTCATATTGTTCATCCAAGATATAAATTCTAATTATCAATACATCAATTAAACAAGTAAAAAATGTTAATCTACTAACCCTAGACCTAGACACATGAAAAATAGACCCAACAGGACCTAAACATGTGATTAACACTAATCAAAACAAACAAAATAGTAAGAACCCAAAACTTGGGTTTCTAGGCACGAGTATGCGTGCACATACATGAAGTATGCGTACCACGTCTCGAGTATGTGTACGCATACATAAAGCATGTGCATGCAATAATGCCAAAAAGCACAGTTTTAAAGCACAACCAAATAACAATCAAACAAAACCTAGCGTGCTTCTAATATACTAATTCAACTCTTCATTCAAAGATTGGTGAGACACAACAAAGTAAATTCATATAAATCAAATCATATTTCTAAACATGTATAACAAATAAATCAATCAAGAACAAAAAGAACACAAGTTATAAAAGATTCAAATTAATGTGGAGCCATAAAGAGAGACTCACCTTGCTTATGGAACACAACTTGGTTGATATTTAACCGACCCCTCAACACCTACATAAGAAGATTCATTGAGATATCAAGGAAATGAAATGATTCCATAGTTTATGGGCAATTACAACTCAAAATAAAAAGATGTTCTTCAAAAAGATTTAGAAAGAAATATTGAAAAAATGTTTCTTGGAATGAGATCAATAAGTTCTGCCTTAATAAGTAATAGAGAAAGAGGCTTTGAAGAAAAAAAACGTGCTTGGTGACTGTAAGTGCAGAAAATTTAGAGATGAGAGTATTCATGGATGAGTTTAGGTCAAAAATGAACTCTCTCTAGCTAGGGTTTTTGTTTGGAGGTATAAGGTTGTATTTATATGTTAAATTTAGGGTTTTCAAACTCATATAGAGGGTTTTGGACAGTCCTAACGGTTTAAGGGCTGGGGCCCATCAAAGAGGGAGGCTTTGGTCCTTAGAAAATGAAGTTCTAGACTACTAGAAATGACCCAACATGCGCATGGTCAAGGCATGCGTACGCATGCTTTCCCAAAAACCCTAATTTCGACAACTCTGATGGCTAAATTTCAAACGACCATAACTCAATCAATATAAATCCAAATAGGAAAAATTTATGTTCAAATTAAAAGCCTACGATGTCTACTTTTCAATGAAATAAATATAACTCACAAATTCTTTATGGATCAAAAGTTATGGTCAAAATAGTGAGCAATTGTAATTTTTTGGCATCATTTCCAAAGCAATTTGAGCACTTTTGAGTTTTGATTACTTCCAAATTATCCAAATAACTTCAATTACCTTTTGTGGAAATGTCAAACTCATCATTGGGACTGGGGACTAAAGTTTTTTAACCAAGTACAAAATGAGGTGTGTATAGTACCTACGTACCTGTACCCATATTGTACCCATAACTGTGTCAATGTTTATGCAACCTAGGAATGGATGAATGGTGGTATGAAAGAAAATTGTAGGAACTAAGACAAGAAAGGATGTTGAGAAAAGGAATGAAGAAAGAACAATCCCTTACCAGTATTTGAAAGATTCAGATCAAATAGATTAAGAACTAATAAAGAAATGCGATTTGCTAACTTTACTTTCCAAAACTTCATAGAGGCAAGAAGAGAGATTTTTTTTACCATCATCTCCTAGCAGTCAATGGCGAAGCCAATGATTTTATTAGGTGGCCAAACTTAATTTAACAAAATTCTTAAGTTAAAAATTGTGATATTAGATTAACTAAATATAAATATCAACTAACAAACCACTTCTATGAAAATTAATCATGGGTAAGACTTAAGTATAATACTTAGGTGTTGTTCCTTAGGTTTCCCTCTTAAAATTTAGCCACGTGACTTTTTTCTCATAAAATAAAAGTGTATTTTTTAGTTGAGTAGCCACATGGCAAAATTTTAAGAGGGGAACTTAAGAAACAACACTTAAGATACTGTACACATGTTTTATCCATTAATTAATTGTGCTAAAAATTGGTTAGCTTCTTGAAACTATATATTAATTGTGAAGCAAAGTTGAAACCTCAGACACATAAGTGCAAATTTTTGAAAAATCAAATATGCAAGTCCACAATTAGGAAGTCCAAATTTTAAATACAACAAATGTGACAAAAGTTGATCATCCAATATACAATTCTGCATTTGCTTCCAAATAGGACCATACATTAGGAGAAAACATAGATTAAAAAAAATCACTTGAAGTAGTAGGGAAGGTTCAAGACATAGAGGAGGAAGTAGGCCCAAGTGACACCGGAAATGCCACCGAAGAAGAATCCGCCAGTGAACTTGGCCCATCCGTCTGCAGTTTGCAACTGGTCGGGCTCCTTCTTCCGGCCGGTTAGGGTTAATGAAGGGGCAGTGGATGGCTCTCCTTCATTAAAGGATGCAATGCCATACATTGTCAAGCAAAGGCTAAGTATAACAACAAGTCCAGCAGCAGCCAGAGACCCAGCTCCCCCAGCATAGGGGGTGTTCCTCAAAGGCCCAGTTTTGACAAAGGGTCCAACAAGGAGAAATCCATGGGCTAGGCCTACTTCAATGCCCCTTAGAAGTGGGCTGACTGCAGTCCGATAGGCCGGAAGGTTGGAGAGGTACCATGCAATCAATGGGCTTGATGTTACTGGAGTCTCTAGGCTTCCAATGAATGGGTCACCATTGATGGGCTGAATAACTTGGAAAGTTGGCTGCAAAAAAAAAAATTAAATCTGAGTAGGATTAAGTAGGATTTATAAAGGAACAGTGACGGGTCTAGGAATTTTTCTCAGGATGTTCCTTAAAAAGCATAAATTATATAATTTAATAATAAGATAACTTCATATATTAACAACAACAATAATAAAATTTAAAAATAAAAAAAACACACAAATACATAAAGTTTGCAATTGCCTTCTACGAGTTTTCATATCTTAAAATCGTCGCATGATAGTCTCATTATCAATACTACAAGCTACATCTCTTTCAATGTACACAACCAAGCAAGCATTCATCTACTGAATGTAGAACAAATTATGGAGCAAAATTCAATTTTATTAGCATATAAAAAAAATTGAGAGTGTTCCCAAATTTTTTTGAACAAATAAAAAATTTTAAATTATTATATATAAATTTTTTTTCAGGTCAGGGGGTCCTGGGACCACCTGGCCTTAAGGCGGCGCTGACCGTGTAAAGGAAACACTAGGTTATGACTTATATTTATTCAGCATCAGGTTATATCTAAGTTTTATTTTCAAAAAAAAAAAAAAAAAGTTATATCTAAGTTTAATCAGTTTTATATATATATATAAAAGAAAGATTACGAGTGGAATCCGGAAGGTATAATTAAGTTGGGCCTAAAAGACTCAAGGACTTGTCCAAGAGTGGAATCCGGAAAAGCAAAAAACGAAGGGAGCAAATTAGTTATGATAAATAGAAGACCAATTCTCCCAGTTGCATATCAGTATCTAGTCCTAGGCCCTAATTATTATGTCTGTAAAGGTTTTACATCTAAACGGGTTTAAGTGATAGCCAGTTGTAATGATTTTCTTTATAGTATCTCATGTCTATTATTAAAAACCCAACTTCCCCTCCCCCTATTTACTTACCTCAAACAAAAACAAAAACAAAAACAAAAAAATCCAAATGTGTTGGAGCTTATATCTCTAAATTTTAGATCTTATTATATTTTGGCGATAATATTATCACCTAAAATTGAGAAATGATAATTTGGGAAGGGAGTGGATTGGTAAGCAAAACGCGTTTGACATAGTGGAAAAATACCAAACCACCACAAAGCTTTCTTCCAATTAAAATTGAACCCGCATAAATATCCGATACTAAGATATATTCTCGAAATCAATAATTAACTCCTTTCAAGTCATTTAGGAGGTGATTGGGAATATATGGTATTTCTCATCCAAACAATCGACGACAACGACAGTAATAATAAAAGCACAACAACAACAATAGATTCATATTTGTCATCGTTTTTGTTCTAGTACATGGACTACATGAGATATAGCCATTCCTTACTCATGATCTCTATTTTAGGATGGATGCAAGATTTGAAAAGATGGTTAAAGACTTCACCAACTGAACTAGTTAATACCATCACACAATCATAATAGACATGAGCTTTATTTGTATGTTTTATGTACACGCATATACATATGAGCTTATTCTAGAGAGGTAAGTAAGATTATATACCTTTTCAGATTGGACGGCTTTGATGGTGAAGGAATGAAGTCTCCTAGAAGGCAAGACTTTGAAGGGAGAGCCAGAGAGACCTTTGGGTGAGACCAAAGCTCTTGTGATTGGTGAGGTGAAACTGGACTTAAGCTGGCTGGCCATTGGGGAAGCAGTGGCCATGGCTTTGCTTTCAGAAGAAAAACAAGTGTAAAGACTGAAGAGTAGCAGAGAGTTAGTTCTATGAGAGAGTCTGAAGTAGTGAGATTTTAGAGGGACCATGTATCATTGTCAGAAGTGTTCAAGAGGCTGTGGTTGCTAAAGCCCGTATCATTTCATTGGATGAGATGTGGCACAAAACCTTATCCCTTATCCAATCCTTTCCAGGTGGTTAGGAAACGAACTGGGTCGGGTTTCATTTGGTTGAAATGGGGTGCCTATGGCTATGGATTTGTTTTCCTTTTGGGATTTGAGCGCAATTTGAGTTCTAAGAAAGTCAGTTGATACAAAAATTTGACAATCTTTTGTTTATGCAATGGATTGTAAATGGCAGGTTAAAAATGACGTTAATGATTAATCCAGATAAGAATCGATAAAAATTTGTTAATTATCAAAAAAAAATTGGGTAAAATTTTAACAAAATATTTACTTTTTCTCAAAGCTTACCCAATGCCTAGGCCTAAGGCCCCTCCCATTGTCAAAGACCAAGATTTTTATAAAATTATTTTTTATTTTTTTAAAGTCTGTGCATTTTTTTTTTTTTTTTTTTGGGTTTATTAGTGATGCTAAGAATATCATAAATTTTAATAGTGGCTTACAAATTGGCATGTTGTCGTTCACAAAAAAGTAATTTAAACATTCATTAGTTAGATTGATAAAATTCATTAATGAGAGTCAATGTCACATCATATTATGAACATTTTATAGTGCTTTTAGTTCATTTTTTCCTTTTTATTTCTATTAAGACTCTCAATGTACGAGATCAATAGAACCCTAACTCAATTGAAACCCTAAAATGTTTCAAAACAATGTTGCAAATGTGTTAAATCATCAATTATAAATTAATCTCCCCTAATAGTTTGAGATTTTAATTTTTGTAAACTGATATCCAAGAAAGCCATACACCAAATAATATATATATATATATATATATATATATATATATATATGTAGGGACATTGGACCCAGTAATTTACAAATGATGGCCCAACAAAGTCTATTGGGCTAAAAACCCAATCCGAGGACATCAAATGATCTAGGAGTACATGAATGTACCTCATAAAGAAAATGCCAGGTAAAGATGTGATAAACGAGTGAACAATTGTGTCCGAGGAATATATTCGTCCTCGGATATTAAAGCCGAGGTTATAGGAAGGAGGTTTAATATCCCCAAGCTATGTTATAAAAAATCTTATGGCTACGGGAAGACACAGTACACGTGGAAGACAGTAAAAGAGCGGTGGAATATCTAAGGTAAAGCTGCTACCACCGCCCACACATTATAAACTCTACAATTGATATACTGACTGCATTAATGGAGGAAGGATACCTGAGCATAAGGTTTGGAACTTGGTCCCTGATTCTAGAAGACTTCGAGGAAATTTGATGGGACAAGTATCCAAAGCCAGCGTTACAACCATGAGGTGGAAGATGATAAAGAGGAGAAAAGGAAGTATAAATAAGGAAAAAGACCTTCGGAAGAAAGGGGCTTTTTTCTTGAGAAAGAAGAAAGAATAGCATATAATAATCTAACGATCTATAATTGTAATCACCCTTGAGAAGCAATACTATAAACTATCCTCAGATTGTGTCCGAGGAAGAGTTTTCATTCATATTCTTATAGTTAATTCCTTGTTTTTGCCATTGGGCCCGAGGCCCATTCATTCTTTGTTGTTTGAACCACCCTCAAAATCTAGATTTCAAGCCCACTCTCTACAAATTTATTGTAAAATGCATTTCAAGCCCATTCCCTTTTAATTGTGGATTGAAGGTTCAACTTGTGTCCTTACAATATATATATATATATATATATATATATATATATATATATATATATATATATATATATCTCTCTCTCTCTCTCTTAAAACAAGATATAAAATTAAAAACTAGATTACAACCTTACTTAAATATGCATCGTCATATATCCAAATAAGATATATTTTTTAATCATAATATATTTTTATTTCTTTTTATTAATATTAATGATTCAACTATGATATTCAATTCTTTATATGAAATTAAAATTAGTTTAGTTTGTATTATTCATCAAATTATGTATTTAATGTATCAAATTAATATTGATTTGATTAGTCCGTGACAGATTGAAACTCATTTTAATTTACCTTGTAAATGTCAACAAGTTTTGAAGAATGATAAAGTTATACCTTCGGATTTGGTGGAGGCTGAGGTTCAACCCTGCCAATCACAATGAATTGCTTAGTTTGGAATTGTCGTGGGCTTGAAAACCTATGTACAGGGAAGGAGCTTATAGAAATCATACGGGCAAAAGTTCTCTCTGTTGTGTTTATAGCCGAAACATAGACAGATGAAGCAAGGCTTGATTGAGTACAACAAGATATAGATTTTGAGAATAGATAGGTAATGGAAGAGGAGGTGGTCTAGTACTTTTCTAGAAATCATTAGTCAACCTTTCAGTGGAGGGCTTTTCGAAGTATTTCATTGATTTCTACATCAATTAAAATTTTGAGAACGCTTGGTGTTTTGTGGGGTTTTATGGTGAACCAAAAATAGCGAAGCATTGTGAAGCCTGGAATGATCTTTGGGGTCTCATCCGTCATTCAAATATTCCCTAGATTTGTGCAAGGGATTTTAACAAAATTACAAAGCAAGGAGAAAAGTTGGGTGGAGATCTACATAATCATAATCAGATGCAACTATTCAGGGAAGTAATTAATGAATGTGGATTTATGGATTTGGGGTTCATTGGTTCTCGCTTCACTTGGAGTAAACACTTTTAGGATGGACGGTCTATTTGGGAAAGATTAGACAGAGGTTTGGCAACACATTCTTTCTTCTTGAAATTCCCTCGTTCCAAAGTAAATCATCTTCATTGTGATGCATCAGATCACTCTCCCCTTTTTATTAATCTCTTGGGATTGGACACTCCTACAAGGAAAAAAAAATCGCTTGAGGAAATGTAGTTGTCTGATTATAGGTGTGGGGAAACAGTGGAGCCATCTTGGGTAACATAGTCCTTTCAAAAGTCATAAAATGTGGAAAAGATTTGGAATGGTAGAATCGAAATTGCTTTGGGAACGTACAAAAAGAACCGGAAAAGAAAAAAAAATCTCCTTTCCTAAGCCGAGGTCTAGGTACAAAGGAGTGGGTGTAATCATCATGTTAGAGAGTTGAAAGCTGAAATAAATATTCTTTTGGAGAGGGAGGCACAAATGTGGAGCTAGAGGTCATGGGTTTCATGGGCCAATAAAGGTAATAGCAATACAAAATATTTTTACAGCCGAGCCACCAAAAGACACCAGAAAAATACAATTAGGGGATTTTGAGATGAGACAAAACAATGGTGTGATGATCCAGATGATATAGCTTCAATTTTGACTAGCTATTATCAAGGTTTGTTTTCCACCTCTAATCCGAACCATGCTACTAGGGTCCTATCCCATGTCCCTCTGAGTATTACAGATGATATGAATCAAGAATTATGTACTGAATTTCATGAGTGGGAAGTGGGAGCTGCACTTAAGGACATGCCCCCCCTTAAAGCTCCCGGACCAGGTGGGATGCCACCACTATTCTATCAGCAATTTTGGAATACCATTGATTCTAAAGTTACCTAGGTTGTCCTCTTGTGGTTAAATACAGTTACTCTCCCTGAACTAGTTAACCATACCTTCCTCACTCTTATTCCCAAAATATCAAATCCTAAGCATGTTCACAAGTATCGTCCTAGCAGTTTATTTAATGCACTGTATAAATTCTTTTCAAAATTGCTTGCAAACAAACTAAAAAAATTTCTTCCAAGTATTATTACTAAACATCATTCAACTTTTGTTTAGGATTGTCTGATTTCATATAATATTTTAGTTACTTTCGAGACTTTGCACTGCATGAAAAATCACAAATCAAGGAACTTAGGATTTATGGCACTCAAATTGGATATGAGCAAGGCATATGACAGGGTGGAGTGGTCTTTTTTGGAAGTTTTGGTGCAAAAGATGGGGTCTAATGAGAGGTGGATAGACCTCATCATGATATGCGTTAAAACTATTACCTATTCAATTATAGTTAATGGCAAACCAAAGGGGCTAATTTACCTCGGTTGTGGCATCAAATAAAGAGATCCCTTATCCCCATTTCTTTTCATTTTATGCACAGTTTGACTGCATGGGTGTTGGCGCAAGCACCTGCGATGAGTTTGGGTTTTCCCAAATTTGTGGGAAGTACGCCTTGGTCTAGGGAGGACCATGGCGGAGGGTGTAAATGGAGTTTCCACCTAAATTAGGTCTAGGAACCATATAAATGTAACATCCTTGTGGAAGAACTAATCTTTACCAAAGCATGTGTTCGGAGTTTAGGCACCCAAGCCCACCTGACTCGTAGGTCAGCCTCAACTCATCGTGTTCCAAATTCTAATCCCATTAAACGGTCCTCTAATATGTCATTCTAAACTCATACACACTAACATGCATCTAACATCCAAATATGACAAATGTTCCACACTCGTCCATAGTATTATAACCCTACCATTCATCTGGAAAAATATATCCAAGGGTAGCAAGCATATCTAAGGTAGTAGCATCAATAAGGCATTTAATCAAGCATATTCAATCATTCAAATATAGCATCGTGTTATTTGTGAGAGACTGGAAAATTAGGCTTCTCAAAAAGAGATTTGGGCGCTTGTAAGGCATCTCTCTTTTAGGTAGTGGTGTAGAGTCGCCATTTATTTTTTTATACAAAAAATAAGAAAAAATAAATTCAAATTACATATTCAAAATACTTTAAAAGTCATTAATTGAATAAAGAAAAATACAATTTTGGTTAATTAACCTTACAAAGCTTTGGTCCTAGTTACAATCTATCAAAATTAAAAGACAAAACACTAATCTACCTATCCAAAAATCTTAAGCTTGAGGGCTAGCTTACGGAATGAAAAGGTGTTAGGCACCCATTCCACCCAGATAGGGTTTGGTTTTCTAGACTCTAATGACCAATATACCCTTTTTGAATGATGTTGAATGATATGTTATAAGGCACATGACAAACACTTGACAAAAATTAATTTAAATAATCTTGCCTTATGAATATGTCCTCTTTTAAAGAAAAATCAGATCTGTTTTGAAAATTAAAAAAAAAAAAAAAAAGATTTTGTTTGTAAAAAAAAAAAAAAAAAATCAGATCTGTTTTTGTAAAGAGAGAAAAAAAAAAGATTTTGTTGAAAAGAATCAGATCTGTCTTGTGTAATGATAATAGCTTAATTTTGCATATTTATATTATTATTAGAAAGCATTATCATACTTATTTTGAGTTCATTCATGCATTTTATAGTTGGTTTTGGAATAATGTTGAATAATCAATTTTGTGCTTAGTTGAATTTTAATGAATGAATTTGTCTTTTGTAGGATAATGAAATTAAATAAGCGGATTTATGCAAAGAAGAAAACTAATATACTTTACTTTTACAAGGGCCATGATGAAGTCAAAGAAGGCCAACCCAATTAAATTCGAGTCCAATTGGAGCATGGAATCAAAGGAAATTTGCACCAAATCCAAGTCCAATTCAGATTAGGATTCCAGCCTACACACCAGTTAGTATTTGGAGCATAACTTTCGGCTCAGATGTCCAATCGAGATGATTCAAGTTCTGGAAAGTTAACTTAAAGGGCTACAACTTTGTAGTTTACCAAAATTCGAAAACCCGAAGTCAAATGGGCAAAAAAGGTCGGTTAAATGAAGCCTAAAAGCCTGGGATCTTCTCCAAATGGGAATTTAACTTGTAATAGGATTCCTTGACCTATTTAAAGGCTCTTTAGGGCAAAATTTGGACGGAGCTGCTGTAGAACATAATTTAGGTTTTCTTAAAGTTTCTTTACAGTTTTTAGGGTTTTATTTGTGTTATGGCTTGCTAAAAGCCTTGCTAAGGCAAGGGGTGAAACCCAATCGTTTATTGGTATGTTCTTAACAATTATTTTATGGTTTTAATGCTTAAGTTATTATGTTTTTTTTTTTTATTGATTTACTCATCTAGAAAAGTGTTTAGTTCTGTATAATTCTTTGATTTATCGTAAACTCTAGGCACTTTAAATGCTTAGTATTCCCTGTGAACTAATTCCCTAGTTTTGTTTTACTTAAAATCAATCAATTTCATGAAACTACTATAGACACCAGATTTTGCACCCATGATTAAATCAAGGAAGATGACTGGAGTGACCATCCATGTACCCAAAAAATCCTGATTGCATTACATGCATCAATTTTTTCTTGCATTACATACATCAATTTTTTCTTGCATTACATGCATTAATTCATTTATTGCATATAATGAAAATGATCTTGAGGTTCTAACGGTCGCGACGGTATGCCCGATTTCCAAATTGAACCGTCGAATCGAAAGATATCGCATGATCAAGTTTGGACGGTCAGAATGCGTTGTATGGGGTAAAGCCAATCGCATATGATTAATTGAAATTAATTTTGATTTGTTGATGATTAAAATTAATTAAATGAATTTATGTGATTGGAGGAGTATTTTTCTTAAAGTGAGATTTGTTGCATGGGATTAAAACAAAACGTGCTAATCAAGTAAAAGATTTCAGATTCACATTCTGAGGCACTTTTGGCATAGTAGAACCCAAACTTCGGACTAGGCTATTTCTCACAAAGTTGTAGAGAATCAACTTTTCCTTCAGCTATCGAAATTTCAGCTTAATCAGAATTTTTATCATAGAGATATGATCAAAATACGAAACTGGTTCTGATCTAAAAAATCAGCATACTCTTATCCAAATCTCTCTCTTTTATGATTTTCCCCCATACGTTGCTTATTTTTTTCAGCATTCCAACCTCTATAAATAGTGGAGGCATCTCATAATTTAGTACACTTTTCACCCCCAGGAGAGATATTTTTTTCTACGCTCTAAGAGGCACACGTTTTGAGGCTCTCAAATTGCTGATACTTGCTGATCCTCTCCGACATTTGCGGCTTAAATTAGGGTTTTTTAGGTTTTAAAGGTAACTGGATAAGTTTCTTTGAACCCTAAAAAAATCCTCTCAAGAACAAGGAGTGCTAATGCAAGAGGTTGTTTCCAATACCCTATCCTTTTTTTATGCTTCTTTTTTATGTTGATGAATGTTTTATCCATAACATGAATGATTCATAATTGTTTTGTTTAAAGCATGATTGTTTTTTATGTGATTGTCATAATCTCTTTCTTGAATGTCAATAATCTGCATGTGAACAATTCTTTTCCTTAAAATAAAACAGATCTACATCTTTATTAGATGTAGATCTGACTGTTTCTTAATAAATAAATAAAACAGATCTACATCTTTCTTAGATGTAGATCTGAATTTTTTTAAATAAAAACTGATTTGTATCTTTCTTGGATACAAATGATTTTTCTTTAACACATGGAGATTTTTGAAATAAAGAAGAAGATTAAACATGACTATGTTTGTTTTATTTAAGTTCATGTAGCATAAATTTGAATTATAAGTGAAGCTCTCTTCTTAAAAAGAAATTCCTTTTTCATTCTTTTAAACATAAAAAATAGATTTGATTTTTCTGTTATAAAAAAACATTTTTTTCTATCATCACAAAGCAAATCTGATCTTTTACAAAACTCAAAGCCATTTTTTTAATCTCTTAAAAATAGATTTGAATTTTTTAAACGAACCAAAAGACTTTGTTTTTATTAAATAAAAATAGATCTGAATTTTTTCTTCAAAAACCACTTTTTTCTACATACAACAAAACAAATCTGGTATTTTGACAAATCAAAATCAATTTTTTACCAACCAAAACAGATCTGATTCTTTTCAAAAGAAGAGACTTCATTCATAATAAATTTGTGTGATTTAATTTTTATTTCACATATGCATAACATATCATTCATGTCATGCATAAAATGGTACATTGGTCACAAGAGTCTAGAAGACCAGACTCTGTCTAGGCGGAATGGGTGCCTAACACCTTCTCATTCCGTAACCTAGCCTCTAGATTTAGGTCTTTGGCTAAGTAGATCTAGTCTTGTCTTTATTTATTTTGGGTAGATTGTAATTAGGACAAAAAGTCATGTATATTTGGTAGATTGTAACTAGGACTCAAAGTCATGTATATTTGGTAGATTGTAACTAGGACTCAAAACCATGTTGATAGTGATGATTTCTACAGGTCGTCAATGAGTTAAGAAGGCTGACGAGATCATACAACCCGTCAGCCAAGTCTCATTAGGATGCCTCCTTTTGACATTCGAGGCCATACCCCTTACGTAGCGGCGTTAAGCTGACGGATCACTCTGACGAGTCAGGGCTGACGACCTTGGCTGTAAGGGTCCTTGGCTGACGCTCTTTGTGGAAACATACGTAGGCTGACGACAGTGTAGGAGATACACGTGGGCTGACGACCTTGGCATGTAAAAGCTGAAGGAGTAATCCAACCTTCATTTTTAGCCTATCTTGACTTCTGCTTATGTGAATATAAGGAAAGTTCTTGCGCTACACATTCGACTTTAGTCAAGGAGATTCCTATAAGGAAAGGGCTCAATACAATAGGCAAAGATCCACGAATTACTCTTTTAAAAGGAAAGTACTTCTTCACCAAGGCGTTTATTTTGGCCCCATACCACTATATATACCCCAAAACCCTCATAACCCAAAGGTACGCACAATTATCCCAACTCTTGCACTCTAGGGTTGTTTAAAAGACTCTAACTTGATCGTCGGAGGGTTTTTGGCCGGCACCACACCGGTGCTCTCTGTTCGATCATCTATTTTCTCTTCGCAGGTGTTGCTTCGATCTGAGGAGTATTCGCAGCTTACTGGTGATTTCTTCGGCATCATCAGTTGGCGCCGTCTGTGGGAAAGAACATTTTCGAGTATCTCAGCCTTGCTCTACTCCTGAGACAAAAAGTTGCATGGTACTCACTCGATTGATGGCAACAAACAACAACCAAGGCGACGAACCGCACGCCACAGCTCTAGAGAGGCAGGTCCAAACGCTTGCAGTGGCAGAGCGCCTCACCAAGCAGAATCATGATCTGGAGGAACAGTTGCGACAAAGGACTGCGCACCCGAGCGCACCAGAGGAAGACCAGGAAGGTGCTAGTCCGGAAGGAAGGAACGCGGAAGGACCTAAGGGCAGCAACGCTCCGACTAGACCGGAGCGACAAGAAACCAACCGACCATCCGTCTCGGACACCATGCCGACCCACATCGCTGCTGAGATGCAGGAGATGAGGGAACGTATGGACGTAATGATGAACGCCCTTAGAGGACGAGTATTCAGCAACCTGGACGACCTAGTCCACAGGACGGATTCCCCTTTCACAGTGCTCGTGAATTCATGCCCTCTTCCTCCAAAGTTTCGCATGCCATATATGGAGAATTACGACGGATCCAAGGACCCATTGGATCACTTGGAATCCTTCAGAACCCTAATGCATCTTCAGGGCGTATCGGACGAAATCATGTGCAGGGCTTTTCTCACCACTTTGAAAGGGCCTGCAAGGGATTGGTACAGTAGGCTGACGCCTAATTCCATCGGCACTTTTAAGGAACTAGGCGCACAGTTCGTATCACACTTTATTGGAAGTCACCGACACAAGAGGTCTATTGCGTGTATACTGGGCATTAAGCAACGAGAAGACGAGACATTAAGGTCCTATATAGCCCGCTTTAACAAGGAATCCCTCTCGATAGACGAAGCAGATGACAAGATACTTGTGGCAGCATTCACGAACGGGCTACAAGAAGGTAAGTTCTTGTTCTCCCTATGCAAGAATGACCCAAAGACTATGTCCGATGTATATTACAGGGCGACGAAGTATATGAACGCGGAGGATGCCTTGCTGGCCAGAGACGACCATAAACCAAGAAAAAGGGAGAGACAGGAAGATGCGAAACCCGATAATGGACGAAAAAGGGGGAAAACCAGAGAGGGACGAGATGATCGACGACCCAAGCCGCCTACAGGAAGATTCACGAACTTCACTCCCCTGAATGCGCCCATCGACCAGGTGTTGATGCAGATTAAAGATGAGGAAACTTTGGCCTTTCCTGGCAAACTGAAGGGAGATCCCAACAGGAGACCAAGGGATAAATACTGCCGTTTTCATCAAGACCACGGCCATGACACCGCCGATTGCTACGACCTGAAACAACAAATAGAAGCTCTCATTAGGCGAGGGAGGTTACAGAGGTTCGTCAACAAAGAGAGGGCGGACCCGCCACAGAACCAAGCCCCTCGGCGAGACAATGATCCCCCCAGGCAACCCGTAGGAGACATAAGGATGATTGTAGGAGGCACCATGAGGGCCAGATCTTCCAAAAAAGCCCGAAAACATACATCAGAACGGTCCAGAACGTCCAGTCGGCAAGTCCTACGCTTGGAAGGTCACGGATTGGAAATCCCCCCATTGAATTCTCGGAAGTAGACGCCCAGCGCCTTCATCATCCCCATGACGACGCTTTGGTCGTCACCATACGGGCAGGAGACTACAACATACACCGAGTTCTCGTAGACAACGGAAGTTCAGCAGACATCCTTTACTATCCCGCTTTCCAACAGATGGGAATTGAAAGGGAGCGACTAATTCCGGTTAATGCCCCACTCATTGGCTTTGGAGGGGCGAGGGTACATCCACTCGCACTCGTCACTTTAATCCAGAACCGTTGGAGACTACCCACAGCAACTCACCCGGAACGTAACATTCCTGGTAGTCGATTGCTTGTCGGCTTACAATGCCATCATAGGGCGTCCAACCCTCAACTCATGGAAAGCTGTAACCTCGACATACCATTTGATGATAAAATTCCCTACTGATCGTGGAATTGGAGAATTGAGAGGAAATCAGGTATCCGCACGAGAATGTTACGTGGCCATGATGGAGATGGACAGTCACATTCAAGCCATGAACATAGAGGAACGTCGGGTGGCGACAGAGCCCGTCGAGAAGCTCGAAGATGTACATCTCGACGAAGCCCACCCGGAGCGAACGACAAAAGTCGGAACCTTGGCCGACCCGGCGATACGTCAAAAGCTCGCAACTTTCTTGAAAGAAAACAAAGACGTATTCGCATGGAGCCACGAAGACATGCCGGGAATTGACCCGTCGGTCATGGTGCACAGGTTGAACGTGTCGCCATCTTTTCCACCCGTTCGACAGAAGAAAAGAACCTTTGCCCAAGAAAGAGACCAAGCAATAGCAGAAGAAGTCCGCAAACTGCAAGAAGCGGGATTTATCAGGGAAGTGTATTACCCCGATTGGTTGGCGAACGTCGTGATGGTCAAAAAGAACAACGGGAAATGGAAGATGTGCATCGACTTCACGGACTTAAACAAAGCATGCCCCAAAGATAGCTACCCCCTCCCGCGGGTCGACATCCTGGTGGATTCTACGGCCAAACATCAGTTGCTAAGCTTCATGGATGCATTCTCCGGGTATAACCAGATCCGAATGGATGAAGTTGATCAAGAGAAAACTTCGTTCGTAACAAGCCAAGGCCTCTTTTGCTACAAGGTCATGCCCTTCGGCCTGAAAAACGCTGGCGCAACCTATCAGAGGCTCATAAACAAGATGTTTGCACGACAGATTGGAAGGAACATCCAAGTGTATGTTGACGACATGCTGGTCAAAAGCCAAAGGGAAGAAGCTCATCTGGAGGATCTTAAGGAAACATTTGATACTCTTCGCTCCTACAACATGAAGCTCAACCCAAGCAAGTGTGCCTTTGGAGTGACGGCAGGAAAGTTCTTGGGATACATGGTATCCCAAAGAGGGATCGAGGCCAACCCGAACAAGATTCAGGCCATCATGGGGATGACCCCTCCTAAAAATATTAAGGAAGTACAAAGCCTCAATGGTAGGGTCGCCGGGCTTAGTAGATTTGTGTCGAAGGCCGCAGATAGATGTCTACCTTTTTTCCGAACATTGAAGAAATCCTTTGAATGGACTGCCGAGTGTCAACAAGCGTTCGAAGATTTAAAGGTCTACCTCTCTTCACCGCCATTGCTAAGCTCCTCGCAACCAGGAGAAGAACTGTTCCTCTATCTGGCCGTTTCCCCAGCAGCTGTCAGTGCGGCCTTAGTTAGGGAAGACGATAAGGTTCAACGACCCGTGTACTACGCGAGCAAGGCATTGCACGATGCAAAAGAGAGATATCCCCCCATGGAGAAACTTGCCTTCGCTTTGGTTACAGCGGCCCGTAAGCTCAAGCCATATTTTCAAGCCCATACAATAGTCGTCCTAACTGACAAACCTTTACGGCGAGCAATGGGCAGCCCTGCGGCTGCCGGACGAATGGCGTTATGGTCGGTAGAACTAAGTGAATTTGATATACAATATCGCCCCCACGTTGCCATCAAGGGGCAAGCGGTGGCCGACTTCATTGCTGAGTTCACCAGCGCGGAAGGCGAAGAGGAAAAGAATCCCCAATGGAGCATTTTCACTGACGGGTCATCCAACAAGAAGGCTGGCGGGGTAGGGGTCATGCTTAACTCTCCGGAAGGCGACGAGCTCAAATGTATGATTCACCTCGATTTTCCTACAACTAACAATGAAGCTGAGTATGAAGCCCTGATAGCAGGTTTAGACCTTGCTCAAGTTGTAGGGGCCACGAACGTGGCTATTCATTGCGACTCCCAAGTCGTCACAAGCCAGGTAAACGGCGAGTACGAGTGCAAGGGTGAAAGAATGAAGAGGTACTGGGAACAAGCAAAAAAGAGGATGGACGGGCTGCAAGCCAAAATAGTCCAAATTCCAAGAGGAGAAAACGAACATGCTGACCGACTTTCCAAAGCCGCATCTGCGGAACCTATGGCCACCATCGACAAGGTACTTTCTTTTATTCAGTCCTCACCGTTAATTGACGTTGTCTGCATACAGGAAATTGGTTCCGAAAACAATTGGACCACGCCCTTGATCTTCTACCTAAAAGATGGCACGTTGCCTAATGAGAAGGAGGCTGCCAGGAAGCTGAAGGTCCGGTCTGCACGGTTCGTCTTGATAAAGGACGTCCTCTACAAAAGGGGATTTTCTCGACCATACCTAAGGTGCGTAGACCCCGGAGAAGCAAGCTATGTTATGAGAGAAGTACACGAGGGGATATGCGGCAACCACTCCGGATCACGGTCATTAGTACAAAAGTTGATTCGGGCCGGATACTATTGGCCGACAATGCAAAATGACGCCCAGGTTTATGTGAGAGCTTACGACAAGTGTCAAAGGTTCAGCAACATCATTCGGCAACCGGCGGAAGAATTGACCCCCATAACTGCCCCATGGCCATTCGCCCAATGGGGGTTGGATATCATGGGACCGTTCCCGATGGCAGTAAGGCAGCTGAAGTTCCTCATCGTCGGCATCGATTACTTCACCAAATGGGTTGAGGCTGAAGCCCTAGCCACAATCACTGAAAAGAATATAAGGGGTTTTGTATAGAGAAACATCATTTGTAGGTATGGAATTCCAAGAGTCTTAATTTCGGACAACAGAAAACAATTTGACAACGACTCCTTCCGAGCCTTCTGTTCAGAGTTAGGAATCAAGAACCATTATTCCTCCCCAGCCCATCCTCAGGCAAACGGACAAGTGGAAGTCACCAACCGATCCTTTCTTCGAATCATCAAGACTCGGCTCGAGGGGGCAAAGGGCATATGGCCCGAGATGCTACCCAGCGTGTTATGGGCATACAGAACGACAGTACGAACCCCTACAGGAGAAACCCCTTTCCAGCTGACATACGGAAGTGAAGCGGTCATTCCAGCCGAGATAGGACTCACAAGTTATAGGGTGGACAATCACGACGAGGGAAGAAATGATCAAGAGCTCCATTTACAACTGGATCTAATTGACGAAGTAAGGGCGGTGGCCGAGCAGAGACTCGCACGATACCAGGACCTCGTAAGCAAGCACTACAACTCCCGAGTCAAGCACCGAGACTTCAAAGTCGGAGATCTTGTTTTAAGGAAAGTAATAGGCGCAGCCAGAGATCCCACACAAGGAAAGCTCGGCCCGAACTGGGAAGGACCCTACAAGATCATATCGTGGCGAAGAAGGGGCACCTATCACCTAGAGACTCTTGACGGGCAGAAACTACGACACCCATGGAACGCCGAACATCTCAGAAAGTACTACCAGTAGAAATAGCAAGCAGAACGTTACTCCTCATTACTAGTTTATGATCCTTAATTATTTGTCTTAGCTTATTCCTGTTTACAGTATATTTTAAGTCCAAAGGGCTGAAAGTTTATCTTTCCTATTTTTGAACAAAATTTTACTTATGCATTCATCATAATAAGAGGAGGTTCATTCAGAAACGACTAGTAAATTTTTTATGTCTTGAAGAAAACAGCAAGTCCTCTACAACCAAGTCCACAAAGTGGACGGCCTACTTTTAAGTCCACAAAGTGGACGGCCTACTTTTAAGTCCACAAAGTGGACGGCCTACTTTTAAGTCCACAAAGTGGACGGCCTACTTTTTAAGTCCACAAAGTGGACGACCTGCTAATAAGTCCACAAAGTGGACGACCTACATCTAAGTCCACAAAGTGGACGGCCTATTTCTAAGTCCACAAAGTGGACGGCCTATTTCTAAAATCCACAAAGTGGACGACCCCAATCTGAGGACAACAAGGTGGACGACCTCATTACTAGAAGGCCTTACCACCAGGTGCATAAGATGTGCAAAGGCAATAAAATGCTGATATGTTCCCTCTTGGGCTCGTCACCTTGCCATGATGCAATAAAGTGACGGTGTTATGTTCGAAGTGACGGCATAATAACGGCATTGTTTGTAGAAATGATGGGCGTATTGTCAAATGGGTACATCGAGCTAGATTAGTTGAAAGAGAAAAGTTGACGCCGTTAGGAAACTAACAGGCATACAATTAAGTTGTCCAACGATGTCGCCCATGAAATTGATGGAATGATAAAAAACGACCCTAAGTTTTCATGGAAAAGAAGCTGACGCCAACATCAGTTCAAAAATTGAATTGAAAGAGAAAAACCCCGTCACCCTTAAGCTGACGAGCTCATCACAAACATAATTCTGACTTACAATAAAAAACACATACTTGAAGTATAAAATGACATTAAAATTAACATGGACGATGTCTTTACAGAAACCCAGAAAAATGGGCGTCAAGTACTACAAGTTCGTCTACACTTTTTTCTAAATAAAAAAGATGATAGAAAAAGAAAATTGAGTTCATAGAGCGGTCTCAAGGTCCTCCATCGTCTTCAACAGTAAAAGGATGGGCACAAGAGAAAGAAGGGCTGACGGCATTTTGGTCGTCACCGCGGGGATTTGCTGGGGTCAGTGTAACGGATTGATCTGCAGCTGGTTGAGCTAGGACGACGCTGTTGTCTCTCTGACTGTTGTCGTCAACTTCTTCATTGACGGTGTCACCTGCAGGGGTTGACGGGATGGACTCATCCATTGAAATCCTTGACAAATCCAGGTCAGGATAGGCAGATTTTACTTGCTTCAAGCAGTCCTCGAACCCGTCACCATAGTAGGCGGCACAAGCGTCTATGAAGGCTGACGAATCCTTAAACTCCGTCACAGCATCGTTCCTAGCCGTCTCCACTTGGACAAGGATGGACCTCAACTCCTTCTCCGCCGTCACCTTGGCCTCTGTTTCCAGCTCCCGTCGGCGGGTCTCCTCCGTCAGCTTCTCCTTGTAATCCTTCAGCTCCTCGCCCAAGATGCGATTCGCATCCCTGTACTACGTCTGGCCGTCATTTAGGTACTTGACGCGCTCGTGCAGATGGGTAATCACCCCTTCCTTGGCAGAGCACCTGCTTGACAGAGCCTTCATGCGAACCATAGCCTAGAAGAAAAAGGGGACAAGACAACGTCAGGGTATAAAAAATTGGTCGGGCACCAAAGTAGAAAGCGAGACTCACTCTGGTAAGGTCGAAAAGGCCTGACGCCTTTATCTCGTCAATAGTCTGCTCGGCACAAGGGTCCATTTCCTCGTCCTTCAAAATGGACTCCGTCACCTCTACGAGCAATCCTTTACGGGTCGAGGCGACGTGCAGACCTTTGGGAGATAGGGCCTGACGAGGTCATGGGCCCCTTACCTGCCCCATGAACGGGCCTAGGAGGTGACGGTCTTCGTGAAGACTTGTCCCCGGGAGTTGGGGCAGTTTTCTTCCCTGGACGGTCTTCCCTACCGTCAGGTTTCCTTTTGGCCGCGACCTTCCCGACGGGCTGGGGCCGACGGTGGGGTTGACTCGCCCCCGACCTTCTCTGTCGTTTCTTCTCGGCCGCAGCGGCAGCTCGAACCCTTTGTTTAGCTGACTCTATTTCTGCTAAGAATAAGGGTTAGAAAGAGACAGCGTCAGGATAAAGACAAGAAGTTAAAAGACACTCACGACGACGGGAATAAGCGTTCAATTTGCAAGCTTCCTCCGTCGGTTCAGGACCCCTACAATATAAGTGAAGAGTATCTAACGTGATTAGATCCCGACACTTCCTCTCGTCCAAAGGAATGGCCGTCACTCGACGAATGAAATCCTCTTGCTCCTCGGTAATACGTGGACGATTGTTAGCTGCAATGAAAAGTGATGGGTTAGGATCGCAAAAAAGTAGGCGAGGCGAGAAGGGTCGACGGGATTAACCTGAATCTCTAACGTAAGCCCATGTGTTATCAAAACCATTGGGCATTGACTCCCACTCCTCTTGACGACATACCCAATTTGTTCCTTCTACAAAGAAGTATCTGCCCTTCCACTTCCTATTGGAGTCAGGCATATCTGACACTAACTTCAACTCCTTTTCCCTCACTGCAAAATGATACACTTCTTTTGACGAGGAAATGTGCTGAGGACGATAACACCAAAAGAACTCGTCCAAGGTCAGCTGACGGTTCCCACCACTCAGACGACCCCACAAGATCTCGGCACCAATGAAGGTTCGCCAAGCATTAGGGGCAATCTGGCTGACAGATATCCCGAGGAAGTTAGCCAGCTGACGGTGTAATGCCGTCAGTGGTAGCCTTAGCCCTGCCGCGAACATGGCATCATACATGCCGACGTCCGCGGTTCGTCCCGAGTAACACCTCTCACCTTCCTCAGGAAGATGGATGGGAATGTCGTCTGGTATTTGGTAACGGGACCGCAAGCTTTTGAAAACATTCTCCGACATCGTCGGGAGAAAATTATTGACGGACCACTCTGAGGGTAAGATGAAGGGACGGTCATCACCAGAGGATCCCGAGGTGCTCTCTAAGGCTTCCTCGTCGCCGTCACTCTCACCCCCGTCACTGATACTTGCCTTTCCACGAACCCCCTGGTCTTCATCGTCTACCCCTTCTTCATCACCGCTCACCTCACTTCCTCTAGAACTCTCTACTTCACCGTCAGAAGGACCTGACGATTCTCTTTCTGACGACCAGGATAGGCCCTCCGCGGGCTCACGACCTGATGGGAAAACTTCGTCATAACCCGCTCCATCGCAGATCGACGATTGATCACTCGGCGTCTCCCTAGACATCTGACTACCTACAAACGACGGGTTTTTTTCTAAGATCCTAGGCAGACGACTTCACTAAAGGGCGTCACTAGGAAAAGTAAAAAGTAAAGTAACGAAAACTTACGTGTAGGAGGACGGTCTCAAGAAGCTGATGGCTGTACGATTGACGGCGTGATAAGATTGGCAGTGACGAATTCGTTCTCTCAAGATGAACAAGGCGAAAAAAGTGGGAAAAAGGTAAATAGTGAAGTATATATAGGAGAGAGGAGGCTCGAAAGACGAAGCGGCACGCCCGTCCAGACGCGGAGCCAATCAGTTTATGCCATGTGTCCCACCATTTAATGAAGATGGCATGAATTACCATGCACGAACCACTTCCCCAATAACGATAACTCCATGACCCGTCACCCATAGCTGACGGGGTAATGGAGTGGGGGGCAGTTGATAGTGATGATTTCTACAGGCCGTCAATGAGTTAAGAAGGCTGACGGGATCATACAACCCGTCAGCCAAGTCTCATTAGGATGCCTCCTTTTGACATTCGAGGCCATACCACTTGCGTAGCGGCGTTAAGCTGACGGATCACTCTGACGAGTCAGGGCTGACGACCTTGGCTGTAAGGGTCCTTGGCTGACGCTCTTTGTGGAAACATACATAGGCTGACGACAGTGTAGGAGATACACGTGGGCTGACGACCTTGGCAGGTAAAAGCTGAAGGAGTAATCCAACCTTCATTTTTAGCCTATCTTGACTTCTGCTTATGTGAATATAAGGAAAGTTCTTGCGCTACACGTTCGACTTTAGTCAAGGAGATTCCTATAAGGAAAGGGCTCAATAAAATAGGCAAAGATCCACGAATTACTCTTTTAAAAGGAAAGTACTTCTTCACCAAGGCGTTTATTTTGGCCCCATACCACTATATATACCCCAAAACCCTCATGACCCAAAGGTACGCACAATTATCCCAACTCTTGCACTCTAGGGTTGTTTAAAAGACTCTAACTTGATCGTCGGAGGGTTTTTGGCCGGCACCACACCGGTGCTCTCTGTTCGATCATCTATTTTCTCTTCGCAGGTGTTGCTTCAATCTGAGGAGTATTCGCAGCTTACTGGTGATTTTTTTGGCATCATCACATGTAAAGTTCAAATTTTCGAACTTGTATTTTTATTTATTCAATCAATGAATGGAACATTTAGTCATGAAAATTTTATATATAGTTTTTCTTATTTTTTGTACATAAATATAAGTGACAACTCCACGCCACTTACCCAAAAAAGAGAGGTGCCCTAAAAAGCACACCACAAAAATCTCTCTTTTTTGAGAGGCAATTTCCCGGTCTCTCACAACTACATTAGATAATTAATTCTTGAATTTTATTGTCAAATCATCTGACTATGATCATCCTTCGTGTGAATTTTAGTTGAGTTATAAAATAAATATTGTTAAAACTTCCAATAGATGTGTTGTGTGTGGATCCCTAAACCTTAGCGCCTTAATATATTGTAATTTTCTCTCAATTAAATCACCTTTGCTAAACCATCAAAAATCTCTTTAATTAAACTATATTATTTTAGTTTTATTCTCTTGTGGTTTGCTAATCAATTACTTTTTCCCTGTGGATTCGACCTTAGACTTATCAAGTTATTACTTCGCGACAATCCTGCACTAGGGAGCATTATTTAAGTCGCAGCATGTAAACTTTAAAAAAAAAAAAAAATTGATTTGTAAAAATCAAATCTGTTTTTCTGAGAGAAAAAAAATGATATTTTATTAAAAAGGATCAGATCTATATTGTGTGAAGTAATAAAAAAAATAGATTTGATTTGTAAAAATCAGATTTGTTTTTGTGAGAGAAAAAAAATGAGATTTTGTTGAAGAGAATCAGATCTGTTTTGTGTAAAGTAATAAAAAAAAAAGAATTTTGAAAGAAGATTCACATTCATGCGACAAACTTATTATGCATGCATTATATATTAAATAAAAAAAGACTTTAACCTAGCTTTCAATCCCTTCTTAAAAATTTCAAAATCTGTACTTTTATAACAAAGAAAACTTTTCAAAAAAAATTTTCAGATCTGCATTTAATAAAAATGTAGATCTGTTTTGAGTTTAGAAAAAATCAAATCTGTATTTAATGAAAATACAGATCAGTTTTGAGTTTAGAAAAAAATCAGATCTGTATTTAAGGAAAATACAGATTAGTTTTGAGTTTAGAAAAAAGAAACTTTGGTGATCATTAGCAAATTTTGAAATCAAAGAGAAAGAATTGAAACAAACGATCATCTAAAGAACATGTCAAAGAAAATTCCAACAAAGTTTCTAAGCTTGGCAATTATGTATTAAGAACAAGACACAATAAAAAATTTTAATCACATTCATGAGACGAACAATAACATCCTAATTAATGGAAGAAGAAAAGAAGAAAAAAAAAAACTAAATACCCCTTGCATGAGGGTGCTCTTCTAATGAAAGAATATTTTAGAAATCGAAGAAGTTTGTTCATGTATTTGAGGTCTAAAATACTTTACTTATAAAAAAGAAGTTCCTAAGGCAAAAGCCTCTAGAACGTCTTTAATGTAAAGGGAGCCAAAAAGTCAGAAAAGAAGAGCCCCTGATTTTGATTTTTTCTTCTTCTATTTATAGAGGATGGGATGCTTAAAAAATAAGCTTAATGAGATCAAATATGAATTGGAACGCATCCTTATCTCTAAAAATTCGAAAAATATAAGCTTTATCTCAATCAAGGGGTCCCTAAGCCGAGCTAAGTGTTTGAACCAATCGACACTTGGGAGGTGCTAATCAACACTCCAAGAGTGCTAAATGGCCCTTTTGGGTGCCAGGTCTGCGTTTGAGTTTTAGTCCAATTTGGACTCCTTTTTTGATGATTTTTGAGCCAGGAATTGCACCTAAACGCATTTTTAATCCATATTCTAAAAATTAATCTCTTTTTCTTGATATTCAGGTCTTTAAAGTGATAATTCTCTTGTAGATAAATATTCCAAAAAGACTTGATTATCCACAATTTCTTTACTATCTGATTATCCACTTTGTTCTCATGCAAGGAGGTCTATTTTCGACACTAACTAACAACCAATCACTAAATTATTTAATTAAGTTTAATTTTCTAACCAATCAAAATTAATTTAAATTAATCACACGTGATCGGTTTCACCCAAACAAAATGCATGTAGACCGTAAAAACTTGATCTCGTGATATCTTTCAATCCGACGATACGATTTGGGAATTAGACTTACCATCATGACCGTTAGAATCTCAAGATTATTTTTATGATATGCAATGAATGAATTAATGTATGTAATGCAACTCTAAATTTTGGGTACATGAATGGTCACTTTAGTCATCTTCCAAGATTAAATTATGGGTGCAAAATCATGTGTCTATATTATTCATCAAAAAAAGAGACCAATCATCATATTCGAAGATGCATGTTCATATTCATATGCATGACTTACCTTCACTTACCTCGTTGTACCATAACACCTTAACACCTTTACGTCAATGCATGTTCAAGTTATCATGAGTGTTCATGTGGTTTGTCAAAGCCTAAACCCTAACCATTACCTAGCCCTCAAACCAAAAACCTTGGAACAAAGAACTAGTGTTTTGCTGTTTTGGAAAATGAAAATTGTGAACGCTTAACCTACTTGACAACTAATAAACTTGAAATGAATTTTGAAATCTGGGGTGACTGAGAGGCTAATCTATCTCAGTCTGAATCTGGGGTGGATTAAGAGGCTTCTTTATCTTAATCTGCATGTGGGGCCAACCAAGGGGCTTCCCTACCTTGATCTGAATGGAAGGTATCCAAGGAGCTTCTCTACCTTGGAACCTAGGGTGATTGACAGGCTTTTCTATCTCAATCTTGAACTGTGATGACCAAGGGGCTTCTCTACCTTTATCTGAGTGGTAGGTAACTAAGGGGCTTCTTTACCTCGGAACCTGGGTGATTAAGAGGTTTCTCTATCTCAATCTTGAACTGTGGGCGACCAAGGGGCTTCTCTACCTCGATCTAAATGGAAGATAACCAAGAGGCTTCTCTATCTTGGAACCTGGGGCGATTGAGCGACTTTTTTGTCTTGATCTTGAATTGTGAGGGGTGACCAAAGGGCTTCTTTACCTCGATCTGAATGGAAGGTAACCAAGGGGCTTCTCTACATCGATCTGAATGGAAGGTAACCAAGAGGCTTCTTTATCTTGGAACCTGGGACGATTGAGAGGCTTCTCTATCTTAATCTTCAATTATGACGACTAAGGGGCTTCTCTACCTCTATCTTAATGGAAGGAAACCAAAAGGCTTATCTATCTTGGAACCTGGGGCAATTGAGAGGATTCTCTATCCCAATCTTGAATTGTGACGACCACTAGGCTATTCTACCTTGATCTGAATGGAAGGTAACCAAAGGGCTACTCTACCTTGGAACCTAGGGCGATTGAGAGGCTTCTCTATCTCAATCTTAAATTGTGATGACTAAAAGGCTTCTCTATCTCGATCTGAATGGAAGGTAACAAAGAGGCTTCTCTATCTTGGTTTGACCCTAGGGTGATTGAGAGGCTTCTCTATCATAATCTGGAACTAGAGGCGACCAAGAGGCTTCTCTATCTTGATCTAAATAAAAGGTAACGAAGAGGCTTCTCTATCTTGGATTGAACCTGGGGCGATTGAGAGGCTTCTATATCTCAATCTGAAACTAGGGTGACCAAGAGGCTTCTCTATCTTGATCTGAATGGGAGGTGACCAAGAGGCTTCTCTATCTCGGCTTGAATCTAGAAATCTGGAATTTCTCTGCAATAGAAAAAAAAATTCATATTTGATCTTAATGATCGAGAACCAAATTTACTTAATAGATATATCTTTTTTGAAGATTTGTGTTTAGGAGATTTATCCTTTTTTTTTTTTTTTTAAATTTGTTCATGGAGATTTTTCCTTTGAAGATTTGTTGAGTTATTTGGCATGGTGAAATTTGGACAATGTTGATAATTCATGAAGTTTAGCAATGTATGTATCTTATGTTATTGTTGACTGAATTTTGACTTGAATGTTATGGATATTGGAATTATGAGAATTTGATGTGTGGGCTTAATTGAACAAACCCATTTTTGATGTGTGAAAATTTTGTTGGAATGTGTAAGTCTCATTTCTTGAGCATGGCAATTTTTATGGGTATGGGTATGAAAGAAAAAAAAAATATTGTGGTGGTAAGTTTTTTTTTTTTTTTTGTTGGACATGAATTTTTTTCGTTGGTCATGGAAAAATTTTGGTTGCACATTGGAGAATTTTTTGGACATGGAATTTTTTTTTTTTTTTTTTTTTTGACATGGAAATTTTTTATTAGACATGGGATTTTTTGCATAGGATTTTGGAATGAGTACTTTGGGATGAGTATTTTGGGATGAGTATTTTGTGGACTTCTCAATGATTGGCTAAACTTTGTTTTGAAGAACCTCAAGAGTCGTGGTAGCCTCCAAATGTTGAAAGGCATATGGGAGATATTGTCTCCGAACATTAAGGACATCATTGATGAAGCTAGCTTCCAGACCTTTTTCCAAGCTTTATTGAATCGTGATACCCATGAGTATAAGGATCTCCAGTTACTCCTCGCTTTGTCAGAGGGTTTTGGGACACTACTTGCACTTTCCATTTTCCAGGAATTGATGATGTGATGTTGACACCCTATGACTTCTCAGCCATTACTGGCTTAAGACTGGGTGGTGAAAGAATTAAAGTCAATAATTTCCTTACTTCAAAAGAGATTAAAAGTCTTTTGGGTGTGATTCCTTCAAAAATAAAGAGCAAAAATGTCTTCTTGATGTGGTTGTACACCAATTTTGAGAACTATAAGACTATAGCAACCGGCACTCGCATGTTCATGCTTCTCTTCATTGGAACTCTCTTATGTTCAGACTTAGGTAGTATTGTGAGCTTGCGCTATTTGTGGAGTCTGGGGGATATTGGCCAGATCAAAAATTATGATTGGGGTGGCATGGCTTACACAACCCTTTTGCCTTTCATGACTCAACTTTCTTACTGCAGCCTTTCAAGCTTAGGAGGTGCACCGTTTGTTTGGTAGGTAAGTTTTTGAATTTTTGGCTATGTGTGTATTTTGGAAAAGTTATTTTGGTTGTTGTGTCATGATGATGTATGTTGGTTTTTTTTTTTTTTTTTTTTTGGTCTGGATGTATGAATATTTTGGGGTTGGTCCTCTAGTTTTAGAATTGGTGACATTTATCCGAGGTTTCTCCGTTGGCTGCCCTAGTATCGTTTGTCAACAAATTCCAAAAATTCTTTGCAAGTTTGGCATATGGTGATTGATAACTTGACTGCCGATGATGTAAGTTTTTTTTTTTTTTGGTGGGGTTTAGTGTTTGGTTAAGGGGTTGTGTGCTATTTTCTTTTTGTGTTATGTGATTCGGTGTCCTTTCATTCTGGGTTCTTTATGATTTTCATATGTCTTTGGATCCTTGGCTTGGATGTGAGGAGCATGCTGAGTGTGAATGGGCTCAAGAGCTAAATGGTAGTCAAGTACTGTTTGAGTGTGGCCATGGGAGATATTGGTATCTTGGTGACCGAGTGTTAACTTAAGTTCAACATGTGTACCCTCCTGCGATGATTCCAGTTCATCCTTGTCCCTTCATCCAGTTGGCATACCTTTTAGCTAATGAAGAAATTGCTTGTGCTCAAGTCAGCCATGTTGTTTCGGGGACACCAGGATATTATCTTGAATTTGTCCAAACTCAATTGCAAGGTTGCCTAGCTGGTATTCTTGTAACCTTAATATCTTTCTTTCTTTCTGAAGTCAAGTTGCATCTCATCTTGCATCCTCGTCTTCTTTTGTTCAAGTTTTGTGAAAATATTTGTATGTTGAACTTTTAGGCTTCATCTTCTGAAGAGGAGGAAGAGGAAGAGGAGAATCCCCCTCCTAGCCATGCTAGCAATTCTTCTAGTTCTTTCATGGAGACATATCCTCATTTTCCTACATGACAATATGAAGTAATGAATCTTGATGGGTTATATAGCTCTATGACTTTAGATAGGCCAGAGCACACCCCAAATATCCCTTGGGATGACCCAGTGTGCTCCTGAATCCTTTAGTCTCTTGTCCCTATTTTTGGCTCATTGAGTTGTGCATGAACTGGTGGATTTGTGTTTCAGGTTAGGGTTGATCTTGTGGAGGAAAGCATGCAGATGATTAGAGGTTTGCAACTGGTAGCGCGCACTCAATCTTCTTAATATGTGTTCAATGAAGTGAACTGGGTATAAGATGATGCTTTCTGAGTGTTTTTTCTTGAACTTCCATGATAATGTATCTAACACTTATCTCTGTTAATTTTTTAAAATAGCCGAATGGCATTAGTTGATGCCAACACAAGATCCTTGGAGGAGAGGATAAAAAATCTTGAACTTTAGAACCGTCAACAAAAATCTTGATTTTATGCAAGTCAGGAAGGAGACACTGAGGGTGGCTCCTCTAGAGGTGGGTCTAGGAGATCTTCCCGTAGGCAGTCCCGGAGTCCGAATGATGCTTGACCTATATTTTAATTTTCCTGCAAAGACAAGAAAGTGCTCTTTAGACAAATTTTTACTAATCTCAGTTGTTAGCTCATTTACCTTTGAATTGCTCCTGATCATATTGAAACTTTAGATGAGACAAGTTTAGAATTCACCTGATGAAGTCTTGTAGTAAACAATTTGAACTTATCTGCCCACTTCTGGTGGGATTTGCACTTACTTGAATGAGTCAAAGCCGAATGCCCCAAGTTTGAAAACTTTATGCATCATAACCCTTCATCTTTTGAAAAGAATCTCTCTCCTCTTTTTTTGAAAAGGAGTGATTGATTTTTACTTGTTCCAAAAAGAGGGGATAAGGCATAGCCGAATTCCCCTAATTTAAGAGATGAATGCATGACTTTGGAAAATCATAATTTAATTAATTTTCCTTTCCCCCCTTTTTTTTGAAAGCAGTGATGCATGTGACTGTTTTGAAAACAAGTGGACAAGGCATGTCTAAATGCCCCAGTTTGACAAACCATGCAAATTGTTTTTGAAAACTTTACTGCACTATCAAAAAAAAAAATTTTTGAGTGAAAAATAGAGTCAAAATGGACCCATGAAGTGCCCAAAAACACAAAACAAGATAATGGGCCCCGGTTGAGCTGGGTGCCAATCGACACTCTTGGAGTGCCGACTGGCACACTTGATTTTTAGGCCGATTACTTGCGGTTTTCCA
The DNA here is from genome assembly GCF_040712315.1 of Castanea sativa. Lineage (NCBI taxonomy): Eukaryota > Viridiplantae > Streptophyta > Magnoliopsida > Fagales > Fagaceae > Castanea > Castanea sativa. The sequence continues at coordinate 6,591,479 of NC_134020.1, forward strand.
ACGTGTTTTTTTTTTTTTTTGGTGTGTTTTAGAGGTTTTTGTAATTTTTTTTCATTTGAGACCATGAATCACTTTCCTAGTCAGCTACAAACTCTTGAAACTTATTTAAACCTGGCTAAGGACTGAGGTAGATTATTTTAGCATCTATCCTGCAAACAAATATCTGCATCAAAGTTATCAAGAAACAATAATCACATGCAAGAGTTTTCCATGGCTAACAATCAAAATTTTCCTTGTTCAACCATTCATGATATCGATAGATGGGTTCGTAACTTTGATTTTAGCACCAAGACCGATTTCACAACCTATAAGCTAGAGGGAATCAAGGCCTTGAGGAATGTCAAGATCAAGTGGGATTTACTCCGTGTTGCCGTGAAGTTCTAGGATACTGAATATCATGTATTCCGATTTAAAAATGCTGAATTTTGTCCCACAATTGAAGAATTTTCAACTATTCTAGGTTATGATCCTGGCAAGAAATCTGTAGCAGTCTTTTGTGATCCCAGACATAAGGAGATTTTATCTGATGCTCTGGGACTTCCTACTTTAGTTACCAGTAGCATGATTGAAGGATACACGGGGAATCTTCATGTAGTTATTTCAAGAATAATTTACAAACTTACTCATGGAGTGACTAACAACAGGCAGAAAAATTTTGGCTTAGCTCTTTGCTTCTTTGGAGAATATTTTCTTTGCTCTAGACTGATTTTGTGGATGCTTGAGCCATAGGCATTGTGAGTCAAGTTAAGCATGGTGATAATCCTGCTTCTCTGATCTTGGCAAAAACCTTTTTAGGATTGGACTCTGTTTTTCATGGTGGAGAGTCACAAAACTTTCTTGGGAGTCCTTTGACTTTGCAGATATGCTTGATGGAAAGATTGGACATGATTGCCACACCTAGTATTGCTGATTATGGTCCTAGCAATTTCCTCAGTAGGACTGTCCTCAAAATTGAGTGTAAAACTGGAAGTGACTAGGTGAAATTTCTAAACAAGAATCCAGTGTCTTAATTCGATAGAATTGTTATTGGTGGAAGTGCCCACCTCCTTCGTTGCGGTCCTTGGGATTAGACCACATCTTCATAGTTGGATTAAGAAGGGCGACTTTCTATAAGGTGGATAGACTCTTGAGGCAATTCCAATATGAGCAAGGAATGCCTGGTGGAAAAGGAAGAAAACCCTTTACTCCTGTGGACAAAAATCCTACTTCTATAAAGAACATGTTGTTGGGCTTGGAGATGGCTAACAGAGTGGATCAATCTTTTGTTAAGGTTCACTTTCACAGGTTGACCACAGAATATTCTAATTGGTTGGTGAACAAGATTGCGGACAAGGAGGCTGACATGGTTATTATGAGAAAACAATTTCTTAGAGACAACCGAGAAAGACATGAGGCTAACAACTATGAGTTTAAACGGAGGGACGAAGATGACAAAGTACCTAGCACATATGGAATCAATGAACAACCAAAGGAGAAAAGACTGAAGAATTATTTAGGACCTTCAAGTTAAGGATTCTATTTAGGGTTTGGGTTTTGGATTTTGTGTAATGGCATGGTTTAATGGAATGGTTGAATTTTGAAAATAAATTTTTTTTTGCTTAATGGGTAAATGGTGGGTTTGGGGAAGTTGTGATCAGACCAATATATGGTTGCCTACGTACCTCCTTGGTAGAAGGATCAGGTTATCATGTAGCTCATTTTCATTTTCCTTAACTTTTGCCTAGGTCGCCCTTTCGGGTTTTCAACTTAGCAAGCTCTCTTACTCTTTTTCTTTTCTCTCTTTTTGCGTAGATCTCCCTTTCGGGTTTTCAACCAACCTTTTTTTTTTTGGCCGAACCTGGGAAGGGAAATAACATATTTTACAACCACTTCAGATGTGGTGCTTTCAAACTACCACCTCAGACGTGGTATTTCTTCAATTGATCCATGTTGGTTGGCTCAGTAAAAGGATTTGCATCTAAGTCCATCAACGTTACTGCTCCCCAGAGTATATCTGCTTGATAATATATGGCCCTACCTAATTTCTCTTGAACTTCTCGTTTGTCTCTTGAATCGGGGCTCAGATTTCTTTCAGCACCAAGTCTCCCAACTTCAAATCTCTAGTTCTTACTTTCTTGTCAAAATCTTTCCTAAGTCTCCTTTAATAACCTTGAATGTGATTCAAGGCCTTGAGTCTCTTCTCATCCATCATGCATAATTGGTCATATCTACTTTGTAACCAATCTACTTCAGGGATTTCACTCTCTAGTACTGTTCTCAATGAATGAACACCCATTTCAATGGGAATGACAGCTTCCATCTTATACATCAAGAAATAAGGAGTGGCTCCTATGGAAGACTGAATCAATGTCCTATAACCCCAAAGTGCATAGGGTAATTCTAGGTGCCAATCCTTGTAGTTCTTCATGCTCTTCTTCAAGCTTCATCCTATATTTTTGTTAGTAGCCGTAACTGCTCCATTAGTCCGAGGATGGTAGGGTGAGGATTTATGGTTTTGAATATTGAATTGTCGAAGTAGTTTTTTGTTTCCCCCTTGAAATGCAGCCCATTGTCTGAGATAATTTCATGTGGTACCCTATATCTGCAAATGATATTAGTATGAATGAATTGAGCCACTTTCTTTGAGTTCAAAACCTTGTATGAGGCAGCTTCTACCCATTTAGTGAAGTAATCAATAGCAGCAAGTATAAATTCATGGCCATTAGATGCTATTAGGTGAATCTTTCCAATAATATCTATTCCCCATGTAAAGAACGGCTAGGGTGAAGTCATGGTATGTAATGGCATAGGTGGCATGTGCTTCAAATCTCCATGGACTTGGCATTGATGGCATTTCTGAACTTGAGCTGCGTAGTTGGCTTCCATAGTAGTCCAGTAATAATCTTGTCTCATTATCTTCCGTGATAGCATGTGTGCATTCATATGTGACCCATAACTTGACTTACGAACCTCTTTAATTATTTGTTGTGCTTCCTTGGCAGTCATGCAAAGAAGGTGAATTCCATCATATGATCTTCTGTAAAGCCTCTCACCATAAATAATATAATTAGTGGACAACCTTCTGATGGTCAATCGGTCATTTTTGTCTACAGACTTTAGGTATGTCCCATCCTTGAGGTACTTTAGAATGTCTGAATGGCATTCTCCTTTTCTATTCACTACCTCATCTTCTACAACTGACATGCAATAAGCTGGCTCTTCTTTTTGTTCAACCACTATTGGTCGAGCTTCATCCTCATTAGGTCCATCCATCATGGAAGCCATTGTTGCTAAAGCATCTGCAACTTGATTTTGCATTTTTGGCACATATTGGTACTGAATCTTTCTGAATTTCGAGGCCCACTTCTGGAGACATTCATGATAAGGCATTATCCTTTCTTCCTTGATCTTCCATCTATTCTGAATCTCAGAGATTATCAAGGCTGAATTACCATATACCTCCAACTCTTTCACTCCAAGACCTAGGGCTGCTTGTAACCCCACAATACAAGCTTCATATTTAGTGGCAGGAAAGTTAAGTCTACCAGAAAATGGTATGTGTGTCCCTTTTAGAGAGATTAAAAGAACTCCAATGCCACTTCCATTTTGATTAGTTTCTTTATCAAAATACATCTTCCATGATTCTACCTCGATCCCCATGATATCCTCATCTAGAAAGTCTCCTTGGATTTCTTCAGCTTCTTCAGGTGAACAATGGGCTAAGTGATCAGTAATTGCACTTCCCTTCATAGATTTCCAAGTCACATATTTAATATCAAATTCTGATAGAAGCAAACCCCATTTTAGCTATCTTCCCATCTTGCACAGGCTTCTCCATTAGATATTTCAAAGGGTCCATTCTTGCAATCAACAAGACCTTGAAAGCAAACATGTAGTGTCTGAGTTTTCGGGTTGCCCATACCAGTGCTACACATGTCTTCTGTAGTGGTGAATACTTCTCTTCATAAGCCAACATCTTCTTGTTAATGTAGTAAATAACATTCTCCTTTCTAGTCTCTTCTAAATACTGAGCAAGCAAAGCCCCCATTGTTGTATCCATAGTTGTGAGGTACAACAATAATGGCTTTTTAGGTACTCGTGGAACCAGTATTGGTGGCTTCATCAGATAATTCTTAATCTTCTTAAAAGCTTCTTGACATTGTTCATTCCATATTTTGGGCACTTCCTTCTTGAGTAGTCAAAAAAGTGGCACACATGTCATGGTGAGTTGGGCTATGAATCTACTGATGTATTGTATCCTCCCTAAAAATCCTTAGATCTCCTTCTCAATCCTGGGAGGCATCATCTCTATAATTGCCTTACCATAAACCCCAACAGCTTTTCGAATATGACGCCAAAAGTGCACTTCTTTGGATTCAACTGCAACTTATAGAATTGGATTCTTTTAAAGAAAATCTGTAGAGCTGGTATATGCCATTCACGATCTTTAGACTTCACAATCATGTCATCAACATAAACTTCTAATTCTTTGTGGATCAAATCATGTAACAAAGTAGTAGTTGCACGTTGGTAAGTAGCATTAGCATTCATAAGGCCAAATGGTATGACCTTGTAGCAATACGTCTCCCATGGAGTAATGAAGGAGGTTTTCTCCATATCTTTCAAAGCCATCTTTATCTGATTATATCCTGAAAATCCATCCATAAATGATAGCAAGGCATGTGCTACTGTATTATCAACCAAGATTTCAATGTGAGGCAAGTGAAAATCATCTTTTGGGCTAGCCTTATTAAGATCTCGGAAGTCTACACACATTCTCACTTTCCCATCCTTTTTCGGCACTAGAACCACATTTGCTAACCATTCTGGACAATTGACCACCCTCAGGAATCCTGCATTGTACTATTTCTCAACTTCTTCTTTGATCTTGAGAGTCCACTCTGGCTTCATTCTTCTCAACTTCTGCTTGACCGGCTTCATGGTTGGACCTTTTAGAATGCAGTGTTGCACTATATCTGTATCAATCCCAGGAATGTCTTCATATGACCATGCAAATACCACTTTAAATTCTGCAAATAGTGCCATTAATGCACCCTTCTTAGTGGAAGCTAGGTTCATCATCATTTCCCAGGTTAACAAGTTGGGTTTCTTCTTCTATAGGTTCTACATGCCCTTGTTTTAATTCCTTATTATTAAGAGTTTATTTACCAATTTCTAAAATAAAAATATTTAAAGCCAACCAATAAGCAGAATAAGAAATCATATTATAAGAAAAAGAGTTCTCAACAAAAACAAACTTTATAGGAATACGATCATAAACAGACTCAACAGGAACAATAAAACTAGTAGAAACAGACTTAATTGGGATATAAACATGTTTTTGGCAGGAGTGATCGGCTCAACAGTCTTGATCTTCTTCACAGAGTCTTCCATGGAGTGGGCGGCTTCCTCCCATGCCCAATTCTTCAACTTGGTTGTGGCTTCAATGATGGTGGGCAGCTCCCAGTGAGGTCCTTCTTCCCTCAGCATGGTACCATGGAATCTTCATCCATATAATCCATGCCTTCACCATCAATCTCCATATTTATGGGCTTGTCAGTCACGTAAGCACCAAGACGCTCTATACTATTCATCCATTCACCTAATAGATCTTCATTTCCTTTGTTGCTTGGGTGGATGTATTGGATGAGGTATTTTGACTCATTGTCTTCCATCTTCTAATGTTCACCTTTAGGACACTCCATTGTTAAGTTTTTGAAACTGTGGATCGTCAGCTTTCTGTCTAGGGTGGCTAATTTAGCATTTATGTCATCTTCTTCCTTAGTGTATGGGGTCAGTGAGCCAAGTTCTGAAATGTGAAATGACCCTAACTCAGGAATCTCTCTACCATGATTATCATATCGAGGACCTAACTTTGAACTAGCATCAATAATGCGGCTCCAATCTAAGGGACAACCATGGGGTAATCATTATAGTCTATATTATCGGCCTCTTCAACCTCATCTCCTACAAGTTCCAGCACATTTTCTAACTCATATTCTTCACTTTCGGTGTCATTATCCATGTCTATAGGTTTAGCTTCAGCATCATCCTCTAAATCTCCATCATAGTAGTCCACGTCATCATTAGAGCGGTCTTCATAGAAAAGTCCTACATCTTCATCTTCTCTATCACTAGGGGGTTCACCCCAAGCATTGCCACTATATTGGCTATCATAGTCTTCACTATTGTTGCTTTCAGTTGGGACCCAATTTGTGTCTTCTTTCTTCAACTCTGAAAGCTTGTCGCTGCAATCAAATAATAGCTCAAACCCAGGCACCATTGTTCTTGTCATAGTTTATAGTTTGGAAAAAAAATTATCAAAGACTTGTGGGGTTACTGTTCAATGTGACATGAATTATTAATTGATATAATATAATTCTTGTCATGTATAAGTCAATATAACCTTGTTAGTTTCTGTTCAAAGTGACAAAAATGAAATGAAAGAAAATAAGAAATCTAGCTTTTTACAATGTAACGTGGCAAACCTAATTAACTACTATGTAACCATGTCATGGTCTAACTTAAAATATAACTATGAAAAAAATGGTGGAGTTATTACTTGATTTGTAATGTTATAGTCCAACATGAAATAGAAAATAAAAATAAATAAATAAATAAATAAACTAATAAAAGTTGTTTAGTTATCAGCAAATATAACAAATTAAGTTACTGTTACCTTTTTATTAATTAACTATTTAAATAAAATATGATTGGAATATGTAATATTTACTTTATAATGATTATTTTTTATCATTAGACCAAGATATTAATGAATTAAAATAATTTATTTAATTGGGGCTTTCATGCTCTAAGAAAAATCATAGAAGTACTATCTAATAATGCTACAATTTTATAATTGAAGAATAGGTTCAAATTAACCATTCTTTAAGGTCAATGTTTGACCTAACTTAACTCCATTTCATATTTCAAACGGGAAAAAAATCCATGTTATCCTTTTTAAAATGAGGGATTCATTTGATTCCTCTTCCTCGAATTCATAGGAATCCAAGCCCTTTTCCTTCCTGTATTTTTTTTTACTCAAGATATCTTTTGCTATACGAAGAGCATTTTTGAAGTAGGGGCTCTCGTCTTGCTTTTGGGAGATATCTTGATAGATCTCTAAAACAACTTGGGCTAAGGAAGCAATTTGTTCATCCATCTTCACTTTCTCTTAGTAATTGAGTTTGATTGGACTCGAGTAGATGCTCTATATCTGGGAGTTCCAAAAGTTGAGGTTTTTTTAGGGATTATGGGAGCAAAGATGTGGATTATGAATGTAGAGGATGCTGATGATTATTTTTTTGACTGTTCATTTTTTTTTTCTTTCATTTTTTGAAATGAGAGGTTCGTTGATTTTGGCCTCTTTGATTTTAGCAGTAAATCAATTGGCCTCTCTCTCTCTCTCTCTCTCTCTCTCTCTCTCTCTTAGAGGCTAATTTAATTAAAATATAATCTAGATCTAATGCAACTTCACTCCAACATGGGTTATATTTTAATCATAAAAGAAAATAATCTTTCTGAACATAGATCTTTTCAACAATTTTTAAAAAAAATATAACCCATTAAAACAAAAATGTTCAAGGCTCTAACGAAAAGCATATTAACAGTAAGTCATATAATTTATCGGTAATTTTAACAACACTATCAGTAAAAAAGTAGCTAACCTTTTTCACGAGAATAAGCAATTATTTATGCATTATCAGGGTTAAATACTAACCATATTTTTTTGTAATCACAACATAAACAGGGGACAAAAATTGACCTTTGTTAACAAAATAAGCAGATACTATGGAACATAACAGCTAATTACTTTTCATATTTTTTAATGATTTGAGAATAGATTCAAGGGATAATAGCAAGTTTTGGTACAATTGTGACTACCGTTCAAATAAGAGCATCAAAAGCTTTAATTAATAGAATATCAACAGCCTATCAGATAATTCACCAATAATAATAACATAAACAATAAAAACAGAGCTGGCCTTTGGTAAGGAAATCAGTAGTTCTAAAGCCTCAGTTCGTTGGCAACAAAGTTTCCAATATTATGACAATCTCCTGTGGGGGAAAAAAGCACAGCAAATAAAGACATAAACTGTGAAAACATAAACAACCTTTATCAAGACAATAAGCTGTTTACAACATATACTATTACGCAATCAGGGGAAACCTGATTAACATAGGCAAACAAAAAAAAACTTTTATGAAACATGAAATAGGAAATAAACATGTAACATCAATCATAGGCAAACAAAAAAACTTTTATGAAACATGAAATAGGAAATAAACATGTAACATCAATCATAGGCAAACATAAAAACTTTTATAATTAAAGAATAAAAACTGTTCACAAAAAAGACAGAAACAACAGGCAGATGAAAGAAAAGAGTAATCAAACCTTAGGAATGGTTGTAATTCGTTTTGCAGACCATAAACTAGGACCATTAGAATTCTAAGTTTCCTTACAACTTGTTATGAAACAGAAAATAAACATGCAACATCAATGATAGGAAGACAAAAAAAAAAATTATAATTAAACAATAACAATTATTCACAAAAACGAACGAAAGTATAGGCAAATGAAAGAAAGAAGTAATCAAACCTTAGAAAGCATAAACCAAGATTATTAAAATTGTGAGTACAATCCGAATCTATGGAAAACCTCTTCTTATATAAGATACAGAAATACCCAAATACATGCATCATTGATAGGAGATGGAGGTTTTTACGTTTTAATTATTGGAGAAGGGGAGATGAACCTTGAAATACAAAGGTGTGGAAAAAAAAAAAAAAAAAAAAAAGAGCACACCGGAATTACAACTGATCCAATTAAATTTAGACAAATGGAACCACATGAATCTTAACACATGGCACAAAATTAGAATTCTAATTTCGAATTGTAATTGGAGTTTCTCTCTGCTTCACCTATAATATATATATATATAGATGAGTGAATAAGAATGACGGAGAATACCATAGACATTGCAAGAATTTCTTTTCAATTTTGTGTTAGCGTGTCATACAATGTAGATTAATAAATAATGTTCTATTGTAAATGGTGTACTAGACATGTAAATATGCAAACTTTTTATTTTGCAAGGGTTAGATTCTACTTTTGACCCATCATTGTTTGATAGGGGATAGAGCAAAACTCGACAAATTACCCTTGCACTCATGGGTTTTGGCAATCCCTAACTCCTGCCTTGGGGCTACTCTAGTCTAGGGACACTATTCTTTTGCAGAAATTGCATTGAGAGTGGGTCCGTTATTCTTCAAATGCTCTTTTAGAATATGAATTTGGAGCCAAGTTAATTGGATTATCTTCATCTATTTATATAATGTACTTTAAAAATTTGTTAAGGTCCTGTTAACGATTGTCTTAAGAAGACATGTTAAAGATTAATAAATGTTAATCATGAGTTGAAATGCACACTTTTCAAAAAAATAAAATACACATATCAATATATCATGGAAAATTTGCTGAACAACACCTTTTTTAAGAAAATAATAAGTGAATAGCATGCGGCAGAACTTATTTAGTTAGTTAGACTATTTTTGGAATTCCAGTTTAGCAAACTCGAGTTCCAACCCAAAATCGAGTTTAACAAACTCGAGTTTCTCTTGGTTTAGTCATCTAACATGGATTTTTTTTTTTTTTTTTAAACATGTGGAACTCGAGTTCCAGCTCAATAAAAATACCCACTTGTAACTTGAGTATAATAAACTCAAATTCCTGGTGAGTAAATTTTTTTTTACCCTCTTGGAACTAAGAGAGACGAGGAACTAAGAGAGACGAGGAACTAAGGAAGACGAGGGACTAAGGAAATTGAGGAAGACAAGGAACTGAGGAAGACGTTGTACTATGTGACTGAGAGAGATCGGAGAGAGAAAGAGAGTGAGGGTCGTTGTGACTTGGGAAAAATAAAAAAATCGCAAGATGTATATTGCCCTAGAACTCAAATTTACTAAATTCAGGTTCCATTTAAAAAATATATATTGGAACTCAAGTTTAGTGAATTCAAGTTCCATCTAGGTAAATGTTTTTTAACAGCATGGAACTCGAGTTTACTAAACTCAAGTTCCACATGTTTTTTTTTTTATTCCACGTCAGAGTTATACTAGTTGGACCTCAGTTTAGTAACGTCGGTTTTGGGTTCAAACTCAAGTTTACCAAACTTTAGTTCCAAAAAGAGTCTAACTAACTAAATAACTTCAAACACATTTTATTCACCAATTTTTTTTTTTTCTAAAAAGGTACTTGTAGGGGTATTGGGCCCAATAGTATATGAAGGACGGCCCAACGAAGTATTTTGGGCTGGAAACCCAAATCTGAAGACATCAGAATGATCGTGGACTATTTAAATATCCAAATACGTCCGAGGAGTAGATTTGTCCTCGGATTACTAGGCCGAGGACATAGGAAGAGAAGTTTAGTATCCCTGGGTTATATTATAAAGAGTCCTACAATTATGGGGATACATAGTATACGTGGAGGACGATAGAAAGAACGGTGGAATGTCTAAAAATAAAGCTGCTACCACCGCCCATACATTAAAAGCTCTGTAAATTGATACGCTGACTGTTTAGATGGAAGGATGGGACCTGAGCATAGAGCTTGGAACTTGGTCCCTAATCCCAGCGGGCTTTAAGGAAGAATGGATGGGACAAGTATCCGAAAATGAGGATTGCAACCAGAAAGTGGAAGGTGATGAAGGGAAAGAAAAGGATATAAATAGAAGGGAAGGCATACGAAGAAGAGCAGGACTTTTTGGAGGAGAAGAGATAGAGTCAATAGTAAATGATAATCAACACTTGTATCCAAACTTGAGAAATATTATAAACCACCCTCGGAAACAATTCGAGGACGATATCTCAGTCTTACTCTTTGCAAACGATTCTTTGTATTATTCCATTGGGCCCAAAGCCCGTTCTTTTTGTAATTGTCCAAACCATCCTTGAAATCTAAATTACAAACCCATCCTCTACAAATTCATTGTGAAGAAAGGCCTTTCAAGCCCATCTTTCTCCCAGTCGTGGTTTGGAAATTTGAATTGTGTCCTTACAATTGGCGCCGTCTGTGGGAATTTAGTCTTTAGGGAAGTTTAGGACATCATGGTAGGATCAGAACCACAACGCAGCGTGGAGTCCGTGGGCTCCCAGCGTGAAGATCACTCCTTGCATCCTGATCATGGAGAGAACCGAGAAGGAAGTATACATACTACACACACCATCAGAAGTGCAAGTCATTCGCAAGGAGGAAGCAGAGTTCCTTACGAAAGAAATGCCAGGGCCATGCAGAAGGAGATTGACGGCCTAAGGAGGAGATTGCGTCACGAGAGGAGAAGGAGAACTCCTCCGGTCTCTGACCCCTCTTCGGAGGGATCCGAGGATGACAATTACGGGCGGAGATCCAGAACTCCCCCAGGTGAATATGTCTCTTCCGAGGAAGACAATCTGCATGGAAGGCGTGGCAGAGACTACCCCCCTAGGGGCTTAGGAAATGACGCAATGGGAATGGCGTTACACCAAATCTCCAGGTCACCCTTCGCGCGCAGATTGGAAGAAGGGAGGTTACCTCGGCGCTTCACACAACCGGCCTTCACTCTTTACAATGGTCGGACGGATCCTGTGGAGCACGTAAGCCATTTCAGCCAGAGAATGGCAGTGCATTCCAGGAACGAAACTTTGTTATGCAAGATTTTTCCTTCTAGCCTAGGGCCCGTAGCAATGAGATGGTTTGTCAGCTTAAGGGCAGGCTCCATTGATTCTTTCAAAGAGCTTACTAGGGCATTTGGTTCTCGCTTCATCACGTGCAGTAGAGTTCCTCGTCCATTGGATTCTTTATTATCCATGGCCATGAGGGAAGGGGAAACCCTGAAAACATATTCGGACCGGTATTGGGAAATGTTCAACGAAATTGACGGAGACTTTGACGATGTTGCAATAAGGACCTTCAAGGTCGGCCTACCAACGGAGCATGACTTGAGGAAATCCTTAACGAAGAAACCTGTCAGAAGCGTACGTCGACTGATGGATCGCATCGACGAGTATAAAAGGGTTGAGGAAGATCAGCAGCAGGGAAAGGGCAAGGCGAAGGTTATCCCACAAGAAAGGAGGGATTTCAGGTCGGACCGATACAACAACAATAGGCCTGCGCGGGATTTTTCCAGGCAGGCTGGTCACATACCCCCACAAGTGGTCAACACCGTCTTCAGGGAGCCGGTGCAGCAGCTGTTGGAGAAAATAAGGCATGAGCCTTTTTTTGGCCAAATAAGATGGCAGGGGACCCTTTGAGACGCAACCAAAATCTCCACTGCCATTATCACCAGGAGAGAGGTCATACCACCGAGGACTGTCGCACTTTGTAGAATCATCTGGAACAACTGGTTAAAGAGGGAAAGCTGAAGCAGTTTCTGTACCAACCCAACGGGCGGGGAAACCAATCAGGAGTGGCAAACCACGACGGTCCTTCATCCAGACCACCTCTAGGTACTATCAATGTCATTTTTGCAGCCACTGGGCTAGGCTCGGCTCCTTCAGGGTAATGTCAGTTGCTCGAACATTTGCCGAGGAGTCACGGGGTAGAGCCAAAGAGGATTAAGGCAAGTGTCCTGCCAGCCCTAAGTTTCTCTGAAGAGGACAAGATGGGGACCATCCAGCCTCATGATGATGCCTTAGTGGTAACCCTCAGGATAGGGAACTATGATGTAAAAAGGGTAATGGTTGATCAAGGTAGTGGTGCGGATATCATGTACCCTGACCTATTTAGAGGCTTGAAGTTAAAAATTGAAGATCTTATGCCATATGACTCACCCTTGATAAGCTTCGAAGGGGAAGTGTCGTTCCAAAGGGACAGATTCCGCTGCTGTGCAACGAGTTAGGTGGTAGACGTAGATTTCATCGTGGTCGATGCTTATTCTCCCTATACGGCTATTATGGCGAGACCTTGGCTGCATGCGTTAGGGGCTGTTTCCTCAACCTTGCATGTCAAAATCAAGTTTCATTCGGAGACAGGGTGGTGGAGTTACTTGGGAGTCCGTGGCTCGACAGTGTGTCACGCTGCAATTTCGTCGACCGAGGAACTTCCCTGGCCTCGGCTTAACGGTGAAGCATAGCAATCAAAGTCTCTTCCCATAGCACGAGGTAGATGAAAGCAGGATGTGAAGAATTGGAGAAAATTATCATAGACAATGATCCTGAAAAGTTCTTCCAGGTTGGAGTTCAATTGCCGAGGAAGAAGGGCAGAGACTGATTTATTTTTAAAGAAAAATATGGATGTATTTGCTTGGAACGCGTATGAGGCCCCTGGGGTTGATTCGAACTTCATATGTCATCATTTAAGGGTCAATCCAACTGCATTGCCGAGGAGGCAACCACCTCGGAGGTCCTCAAAAGAACATTCTAAAGCCGTAAAAGAGGAAGTGCTCAAACTCAAAGAGGCAGGGGCTATCAAAGAAGTGTTTTATCCTGAATGGTTAGCCCATACGGTGGTGGTGAAAAAGAAGAATGGGAAGTGGAGAGTTTGTGTAGACTTCACAGATTTAAACAAAGCTTGCCCAAAGGACTCATTCCCGATGCCTGGATTGATCAGGATTGGTTGACGCTACTGTTGGACATCCTCGGATGAGTTTCTTGATGCATTCCAAGGTTATCACCAGGATACCTTTAGCCGTCGAGGACCAGGAGAAGATTTGCATTCACTCCTACGGGAAATTATCATTATAAGGTAATGCCTTTTGGTTTGAAAAACGCAGGGGCTACCTACCAAAGGATGATGACGAGGATGTTTGAGGCACAGCTAGGAAAAACTATTGAGGTATACGTGGACGACATGGTGGTAAAGAGTAAAGAAGTTTCTGCACATCTGGAAGATCTGAGCAACACTTTTCAGAAGCTAAGAGAGTATAAATTGCGGCTCAATGCCTCTAAATGCTCTTTCGGTGTGGGATCGGGCAAGTTTCTAGGATATATGGTGACTCACCGGGGAATTGAAGTGAATCCTGCTCAGGTAAAGGCAATAAACAGCTTACACCCACCTCGGAATCCTAAAGAAGTGCAAAGGCTGGCAGGTACCGGCTGCCTCAACCGATTTATATCTCGGTCCGGCGAGGAGATGATGGCCTTTCTTTCAATTATTAAATAAATGGAAGGGTTTTGAATGGACCGAGGAGTGTAGGAGCTTTCCAACAGCTAAAAGAATATCTCTCGCGACCACCAGTTATGTCTCGACCAGAGGTTGATGAGATTCTGTTTGCATATATTGCGGTGGCTAACCATGCTGTTAGTTTGGTTCTTATCCGAGATGACAATAACATCCGAGGCGGTTTATTATGTAAGCAAATCTCTGCATGAGGCCGAGCTGAGTTATTTGCCACTAGAAAAAGCTATCTTGGCAGTAGTACATGCTACACGAAGATTTCCCCATTACTTCCAGTCTCATACGGTTGTTGTTCTTACACAACTCCCTCTTAAATCAATTCTGCGAAGTGCAGATTATATGGGAAGAATTGTCAAATGGGGAACTGTCCTAGGAGCTTTCGATATTAAGTATATGCCTCGCACCTCTATAAAGGGACAGGTCATCGCGGACCTTGTGGCGGAATTTGTGAGCCTTCGTTAGAAGACTATCAAGAAGGCATGGGTAAAAATCGGTAGGCATGATTTCGTGTGAAGGGCCTCCATTATGGAAAGTCCATGTTGATGGAGCAGCAAATCGGAGAGGGATCGGGTATCGGACTAGTTTTAATATCCCAAGAGGGAATTACTTTTGAAAAATCTTTGAGATTGGGATTCTCGGCCACCAACAACGAAGACGAGTATGAAGCCGTCCTCAGGATGAACATGGTTCATAAAATGGGAGGAAAGATCTGAGTGTTCTCGGATTCACTATTGGTGGTAGGCCAAGTAGAAGGGAAGCTAGAAGCAAGGGATTCCAGAATGCGAGAATACCTAACCCAGGTCAGGTATATGCAATCTAAATTTGAGTCTTTTCTACTATTGCATGTATCCAGATGTGGCAATACCCATGCCGACTCATTAGCCACGCTCGCGACGTCCTCGGCACAAAGTCTACCACGAGTTTTCCTCGTTGAAGATATGTTGAAACCCACTGGGACGGATGGTAACTCCACTCAAATTCTTCAAATTAGGACAGGACCTAGTTGGATGGATCACATAGTAACATTTCTCATAAATGACATCCTACCTGGAGAAAAAGCTGAAGCAGATAAGGTTCGCAGAAAAGCCACTCGTTTCTGGTTATCCGAGGACCAAAAATTGTACAAACGTTCCTTTTCGGGACCATATTTGCTATGCATCCACCCCGAGGCAACGGAGCTACTTTTGGAAGAGTTACACGAAGGGATTTGCGGAAGTCACACAGGAGGAAGGTCTTTAGCTCACAGGGCCCTTACTCAGGGCTATTGGTGGCCAAATATGCAGAGAGAAGCGCAAGATTATGCAAAGAAATGTGACCAATGTCAAAGGTTCGCTCCAAATATACATCAACCAGGTGGAGTCCTGAATCCTCTATCTAGCCCATGGCCTTTTGCCCAATGGGGCTTGGACATTGTTGGACCCTTCCCCAAAGCAACGGGAAACAGACGGTGGCTTCTCGTGGGAACAGATTACTTCACCAAATGGGTTGAAGCTGAGCCATTATCAAACATCGAGACAAGGAATCAAAAAAGTTTGTATGTAAGAATATCTTTACCATGTTCGGCATCCCTCATACTCTCATTTCAGATAACAGTTTACAATTTGATATCAAGGCCTTTCTAAAATACTTCTTTGATATGGGCATTACTAATAGATATTCCACTGGGCTTATCCCCAAGGAAATGGGCAAGCCGAGGCCGTCAACAAAGTAATAGTGAGTGGACTCAAAAAGAGGTTGGGTGACGCCAAGGGGAGGTGGGTGGAAGAACTGCACATGTCTTGTGGACATATAGAACTACACCACGAAGATCCACGGGTGAAACACCCTTCGCCATGACTTATGGAGCCGAGGCAAAATCCCCTTAGAACTGGGTTCCCAACCCGAAGAAAAGCTCCTTTATTTCGAGATAGCAATGATGATCTATTAATGAGAAACTTAGACTTAGTTGAGGAACGGCGAGAAAGCGCCATGGTTCAACTAGCTTATTATCAACATAAGCTAAAGAGGGATATGATTCTCATGTGAAACTTCGACCTCTTGAACAAGTGACTTAGTATTAAGGAAAGTTTTGGGCACGATGAAGAATCCTGCGTGGGGAAAATTGGGGCCCAACTGGGAAGGACCTTACCGTATTACTTCGGTCGCAGGAATAGGGGCCTACAATCTGGAAGATTTGGACGAAAATGTTGTACAACGTCCCTGGAATGTAAATAATCTACGCAGGTACTATTACTAAATAAAAGGCACTTCGGCCGTTCTTTGTTGTAAACTACATTATATTCGTTATCTTTATTCGTCTAAGTATCAAGCTGAAACTTGGTATGCCTGGATCCTCGGACCACATACCTCGTCTAAATTGATACTCTTTACTAAGTGTTAAACAGAACCTAAGTTACGTCTGGTCCTCGGATCATCTACTTTGGGAAAATTAACATTTTAAATTTATTCGTCTAAGTATCAAGCTGAAACTTGGTATGCCTGGATCCTCGGACCATATACCTCGTCTAAATTGATACTCTTTACTAAGTGTTAAACAGAACCTAAGTTACGTCTGGTCCTCGGATCATCTACTTTGGGAAAATTAACATTTTAAATTTATTCGTCTAAGTATCAAGCTGAAACTTGGTATGCCTGGATCCTCGGACCATATACCTCGTCTAAATTGATACTCTTTACTAAGTGTTAAACAGAACCTAAGTTACGTCTGGTCCTCGGATCATTTACTTTGGGAAAATTAACATTTTAAATTTATTCGTCTAAGTATCAAGTTGAAACTTGGTATGCCTGGATCCTCGGACCACATACCTCGTCTAAATTGATACTCTTTACTAAGTGTTAAACAGAACCTAAGTTACGTCTGGTCCTCGGATCATCTACTTTGGAAAAATTAACATTTTAAATTTATTCGTCTAAGTATCAAGCTGAAACTTGGTATGCCTGGATCCTCGGACCACATACCTCGTCTAAATTGATACTCTTTACTAAGTGTTAAACAGAACCTAAGTTACGTCTGGTCCTCGGATCATTTACTTTGGGAAAATTAACATTTTAAATTTATTTATCTAAGTACCAAGCTGAAGCTTGGTATGCCTGGATCCTCGGATCATTCACTTGGGAAAAATTAATACTTCTTTTCTTTTTTGTCAAAAACATCAGATATTTGCATAAACCATATGCCTTATCTTTACATAGTTCAAACTAGAGATCCAAAATGAAGAATCAAATACTCAAAATGCATCACTTAATGCAGTTCCCGGCATAATTAAGCCTTCCTGGAGTATCAATTTCAATTCAAGTTGTTGCTAATAACTTTGGTAAAAGACAAAAAGATGATATTTATGGAATGATATGATCAACATAAAACAAAAAAAAAAAAAAATATATATATATATATATATATATATATATATATAAAGACAACATTCATTCTTATATTAATTCCAAAATAGTACTTTTACACCTATACTTAGGTATTACACTTAAAGACAAAATAAATTAAAAATAAAGAAAGGAAAGACAACAAGCAAGTCACTGTTTCAGCTTAATCTTCAGAGGGCCTTTGGGGTCTTGAGGAGATGGAAGCTGAGCCAAGGACTCAACGGCAATTCCTTTGCCTTTTGGATCATCTATCAAGGTTATTGGGTTAGCTTGATCACCCAACTCATCCTTTGAAGATTCCCGAAGATCACTTGAAGGCTGTACGTCTTCAAGTGCCTTTTCTTGTGCAGGGTCAAGTTGTTCGAGGGCACCTTTCAGGAAGAGTTGAGTCTTGTTAAATCACCCCCCTTATCCTCGGATGATCCTGGGCGAGCTTCTTGTGCAGCGTAAGAATGGAAGAAGCGCGAATTGCAGGAGGATAGTAGACATCTGCTACTTCAAAGAGTGGAAGAGGCATCAACCCCAAACTTGGGAAAGTGCCTCGTCCACACTTGGAGGCAGGAGGTGCCTTCACATACCTCGGGAATCTTAGCCTTGAAGGTTTCAGTGACCTCCTTCACGCCTATATCATAACCGTCTTGTTCGGCTTGTCCCTCGAGTTCTCGGCCTCTTCTTTTGCTTTCTCACCTTTTTCTTCTCCTCAATGGCTTCTTCTTTTGCCCTTGATGGCTTCCTCTTTGGCCTTCTCGACTCGTTAGATCTTTCTTCAAGATCCTCTACGAGCCTTCGTGCTGCTAAGAGGTTATCCCTCAGTTGGGCGAAGCATTAGGCACGATCCTCGGCATGTTTAGTCGTCGTTCCATCAGCCTCTAAACCCGCCTTAGCACTCTCAGCCTTAGCCAATTTTGCTGTGACCTCCTGCAGTTTCTTCTTATGAAGGTCCGAGATCTTTTGAGCAGTTTCACGCCTGGACTCCTCGGCCCTCAAAGACTTGTAGGAATTGATGGCAATCTCTTCTGCCCTGTGGGCAGATTGAACGGCCTACGAACAAAACATATAAAACTTAGACATATAGATATATATAGGAAATAAAAATAAAAGTCAAGGTTTTAGAGAAAACTCACCATTGCAAGCTCCTTCTTCAAACTCATGAAGACGGTGTGGTCCCTTTTCTTTCTCAGCTCAATCATATCCTCGGGGAGTAACAGTGCCTGCTCCAAAGCATCTGCGACGCATGCCGTTGTCCCTTCATCAGAATTTCTAATGGACGCATCCACGGTAATGACCTCGTCGTCCATAGAAAGGTCAGGAAGCCATACAGGGGCGCGTACGGCCGCCTGTTGGTCGGTTCTTCTTTCCGACCTAGTCTGTATGGTGCGGGCCTGCTTTGCACCCTTTTCCACCTCGGGCTCCTTGGAAACAGAACCCTTTCCGACCTCCACAACTTCCTTCCCTTTCGGCTGATCCCTTTTTCTTTTGAGATCAGCTATGTTGGTGCGTTGAGTTTGGGAGGATGGAGGAGGAGGAGGAAGCCTAGCTTCAGGGCGTTTGTCAGCACCCTTTTCTTGAGTCCGAGGGCGCACCTCTTTTGGAGGTTCTTGGACTCTAGGGTCCTTGTCAGCGCCCTCAAGGACATCTTTCAGGCTGGGCTTAATCTTTCGTTGAATGCCCATAACGTCAAGTTCTTCAGTAATAACCTTTGAGATTTGGGTAGAAGTGCCGAGGATGGAAGTTGAATCTTCAGGAGAGTAGAGTTGATTAAAAACCTCAAACTCGTCCTCGGAATCTGGTACCTCAACTTCTTCTTCTTCTTCTTCCTTTACAGTAAGGTAGGAAGATGCAGCTTCACCAGAGGTTAAATTTGTGGAGAGAGGAACTGTGGGAATCCCAACTGGAACGAATGGTGGCGGTTGGATTGGTTGGGTGACCAAAGTACCTTGAGGAATGGTAGTCCCCCCCGGTAGCAAAAAACCCTCCACGGCAACGCTAATCCGAGGAAGACGAGGATCGTGGGCTTTAATCACGCACTTCGGCGCCTGAAAGGCTTTAGATATTGGAGTGTAGCCGAGGATCAGATGAGCCGCACGCGTTGGCCGTCGGTGTGCACGAAGATCTCGGCTTGTAGGATCCTATCCAACCGCCCGAAATCCACAAGGTTAGGATGACGATCCGCTGCGTGTGGATCTGCAGAGTTATCCAAGTAAAAATGGGTAAGAGTAAGTAAAAAGACGAAAGATAATAGTATGTAAAAGAAACTTCACCTGGAGTCCCTTCCCTTGTCGGACAGGGGAGGCCGTCGTGCCAATTTCCTGATATGATCAGGAAGTCATTTTTTAGACCCTTATTTGATTCAGGCAGACATTGAATTAGCCTGACTTCTGGGTGTCTAGACTTTAGGTAATATTCATCTTTTTTGCTTAGGTGATGGAGGTTATAAACCCAGTTCACGTCGTGGTGAGTGAGCCCTAAGTTCATCTTCTCATTTAAAGCATCTATGGAACCTAGGATCCTAAAGACATTTGGGGCACACTGGGTGGGAGCCAATCTAAAAGCCCTAAAATAATCCCTAGTCAGGTTCCATGGGGATTTTCATTCCCACTTAGATGAACGCAATCATCTGGATTACAACTTCAACCGTTTTTCTATTTGT
Organism: Castanea sativa; assembly: GCF_040712315.1. Classification (NCBI taxonomy): domain Eukaryota; kingdom Viridiplantae; phylum Streptophyta; class Magnoliopsida; order Fagales; family Fagaceae; genus Castanea; species Castanea sativa. Next base: position 6,611,644 of record NC_134020.1, read on the forward strand.
ATAATACTCTTCCTCGTTAGGTACCTAATGGATACATCCAGAGGGAATTTTGTACTTTACCTTTAACTGCTCTATTTTTTCGTTTGAATCCACCAGGGACGCAAATCTACCCATTCTTTTTGAAAAAATGGGGTGTGGAGAAGACTAACTATGCCGAGGATGAAAGACACAGTGAAAAAGAGAAGATGGGAAAGAAAAGAAACAAAAGAAACAAAAAGCTGATAAGGAGGGGAAGAGTATTGAAGAACTTACTTTTAAAAAAGAAGAAAGCACGGTCACCTCGGACAGGGTACTTGATAGACAGAGAGAGAGTACGAGGAGATGAAAAGTGTGGCAGGTACGTTATGAGGTTTCTGTAGTGTGAAGAATTTTGAAGAAAATTAGTATTTATATGTCAGAAGGTGTTTTCAAGCGGCGAATTCCCGCCTCAACCCAGGAATCGCTCTCGACCGTTGGATATGTGTCATATTAATAAAACGTGGGGGACATAGAAGCGCCAATAATTAATTCGGGGGCGTTTCGCATACCGAAGCATCGGGAACACGCGATGGGTGATTCAGAAGTTATTTCTATCAACAATATTGCCAAGATTCTGCAGGGTAAAAGGGTCTTTTTAAGTCGAGATTCTATTTTTCTCCCGAGGTGAAAAAATAAAGAAACTCGAGGGGCTATTGTAGGGGTATTGGGCCCAATAGTATATGAAGGACGGCCCAACGAAGTATTTTGGGCTGGAAACCCAAATCCGAAGACATCAGAATGATCGTGGACTATTTAAATATCCAAATACGTCCGAGGAGTAGATTTGTCCTCGGATTACTAGGCCGAGGACATAAGAAGAGAAGTTTAGTATCCCTGGGTTATATTATAAAGAGTCCTACAATTATGGGGATACATAGTATACGTGGAGGACGATAGAAAGAACGGTGGAATGTCTAAAAATAAAGCTGCTACCACCGCCCATACATTAAAAGCTCTGTAAATTGATACGCTGACTGTTTAGATGGAAGGATGGGACCTGAGCATAGAGCTTGGAACTTGGTCCCTAATCCCAGCGGGCTTTAAGGAAGAATGGATGGGACAAGTATCCGAAAATGAGGATTGCAACCAGAAAGTGGAAGGTGATGAAGGGAAAGAAAAGGATATAAATAGAAGGGAAGGCATACGAAGAAGAGCAGGACTTTTTGGAGGAGAAGAGATAGAGTCAATAGTAAATGATAATCAACACTTGTATCCAAACTTGAGAAATATTATAAACCATCCTCGGAAACAATCCGAGGACGATATCTCAGTCTTACTCTTTGCAAACGATTCTTTGTATTATTCCATTGGGCCCAAAGCCCGTTCTTTTTGTAATTGTTCAAACCATCCTTGAAATCTAAATTACAAACCCATCCTCTACAAATTCATTGTGAAGAAAGGCCTTTCAAGCCCATCTTTCTCCCAGTCGTGGTTTGAGAATTTGAATTGTGTCCTTACAGTACTACTTAGAAAATCTTGCCCAATATATCATTATTAATGATTCATTGGCTTACACTCATAAATTCTAAAAATATATACACATCTGTTTGATATGTGTATAGTTTACCAAATAATATTTTTCTATATATGTGTATAGTTTGACTTTATTTTTTAAAATGTATAAAAATATTATTTGGTAAAGTATTGAATTTTAATCACTGCCTTTAGGGCAATTGCTAATAGAATTCGATTTAAAAATTGTTAATAGAATTGACTTTTCAATTCTAGAAATAAATCTAAACAATCAATTCGATAATAAATATCATGTTTAACAGTTTATGATGGTTACAGTCCCTCTTGGCAATATTGAACTTCAAGTATTGAATAATGACTATCGCGCACCCTTGATGTGATGGTCACTCTACAAGTATAAGTGCTTGATGGGTGTAGGGGGCAAGGGTCAGGGTTTAAGTCTCTAGGAAGGAGCTTCACACATATATATACTTAAATTAGATTAGAGTAGAAATTCTATTTTATATCAAATAATAATAATAATAATAATGAAAATTCAATAATGAATTTGTCGGGAAAACTATTAATGATAATTTTAATTTTGATAGAGAGAGAGGAATAATAAATTTTTTGGAAAAATGAAAAATTTTAAACTCCTAGACTACCGTAAACATATTAAAACTTATTAAACATTTTAATAAAATGCATAACATTCAAAAAGAATATAATGCTTTTAAAAATAACTTTTATACATTAAATTTTGGACCTTAATTGAAGTTTTTACATTATAAGATAAACAGCCATGCCATTTTATTGGCCAATAGTAGAGGGCTTTTTTTTGGCTGGGTGAGAGGCCTTACTTTTTTTTCTTTTTCTTTTTTTCGCAATACTATAAGACATATATAATATATTTTATTTTAGAGGAGCCTTTTTAGATTTGAGGGACTTAGGTCATTACTTAAATGGCAAGGGCGGTTTGATGCATTTGGGGGGCTATAAGACGAAAATTGATTATTTTGTTTTAGATGTAAAATTACTACTAATTAACATGAACTATGTAGAATTTTTTCTTTTATTAGAAATTTTATAGAAAAAAAAAATTTGACAAAATTTTTCATACTTGTTGATGTGGTAGATTGATAGTGGTAAGTAAAAGAATAATGTTAGTAGTATACTTAGATAAGAACTAGTAAAAGTTTGCTAACTAAACTCTTATTATTATTATTATTTATTTTTTAGAAGTGCAACATTCACAATAGTTTTTACAACAAATCCTAGGTTTTAAGTTGTTTTTTACTTTCTATTTGAAAATATTACCATAATTATTTTTTTGTCATCAATAACAAGCTGTAACAACTTACTACTTAGCATTAGTTGTAAAAGTGTTGTGAAAAATATTGTGAACGTTGCATTTTTATCTATTTTTTATTTGTTTTTGATCTGATAAAAAAATATAATTTTATTTATTGATTATAAATAACCCTATTGGTTAAAATTTGAGGGCATTTTTTTACCTGGAGCCTTAAGTGACCACATCTCTTGTGGGCCCGGTAATAAATGGCCTAATGGTTAAGCCACCCCTGATAACAGGGATGCAGTCATTCAATGGGTTACTGCAAACCTATAGGGAAGAAATTTCAAAGATGTATTATGCAAGATGGTAGTGGCATAGGGGGCATTAGTCTGCCATATCTGGATGCCAAAGACTACATGATGGTGAAGTCATCACAGATGAACTTCTTGTCAAAAGGATTAAATGGGATATCCAAGCACGGTTGGAAGGCAGTAGTAAAATAGGGACTTCTGTCATGCACAGGATCCTTTGCAACAATGGGGTCTTTCCTTCGTTTCGACACAAAAGGAGAACTTTCTTCTCAGCCTTCCAAACTTATGATATACTGCTGTGTGTAATGGTAATTTGGCTGTATGCATAGCTGTTTTTGTTTTTTGTAACAGAATGTGTTGATACCTAGCGGTGGTTGACCACCCTGAAACAGCGACGCACGTGCCCCTCCTCGGAGGTCCCTATATTCAAAGAATGGAAGAAGCTATTGTTAGCACACAGAGCTGAGACCGGTCTTACACTAATGGGGCTGAGCTGTTGAGGAGAATGTAGATGGACTTCTTGTGACCGGGTCAAGTATCTCGACTGAACTGGGAAACTGACACTCTTCAAAATTGGTGGCCACTTGCACAATCTTAATCTGATATCTGGTCTCTTTTTTCAATTTCAGGTCCTCTTTTTTTGATTTCGGGTCTTCCTCCCAAACTAGTGTTCTTGGCATTGAATGAACCTCCCTGGTCTTTCGTTATTTTTTTGGGCGGTCAATGCTGATCAACTGACTGAGTGAACTGGTTGTGCGTGCAACGTTGTTAGTATGCCTGCTATATTTGTTTGATAAAAAAGTGTTGCATCTCATACAAAAAAAGCAGTGAAAGTAACACTAGGATCTACTTTAGTTATGAGACATAACATACAACTTTGAATTCTAATACAAAGAATAGAAGAGGAAAATAGGCTTTTGCTCTTATTTTTTAAAATATCTAGCGCAATGCCCCTGTTTTGAAACTATTTAGCTAAATACCCTTACTTTTTAAACTCAATTTTAACAAAATCAAGTTCTATATAAAACTCGATATCCTCAAAATCAAGTTATATGTATATTTTTAAGTGAAACTTGACATTAGCAATGTCAATTTTCACTTAAATTTTTTTAAAAAAAAGAGAAGTAGCAAAATATGCATAAAACTCGACATTGCTAATGTCGAATGCCATCAATTATAGACACTGTATTTTGTACCCCTTACGACTCGGGCCCCCGTTCCCCAATGATGCTCAAACTCTAAAGCTCAAGGCCAATTTAGAGCCTAATCAGATATCAAATTGACTTAAAAAGTGTTAAAATAAAAAAATATAACATTTTAAATGAGCAAAAATCTATTCTTGGAAATAAAATAACCAAAGTAGCCTTCAGCTCACGTACATGGGCAGTGGCCTGCGTACATGGGCCAAAGCATGTGTATGCAAGCATTCTCCTTTATACACGGCCAGGGTTTCAAAAACATTAAAAAAATGCAAGTTTTTTGCAATAATGGCCGAGGTTTAGAATGAATCCCACATCATTTGGGAACCATTCCAAACTCCATTTTTTCCACTATATAAAACCTTACATGGTTCATTTTCAAAACACACAAAAATCCCATGGGAAAAACCTAAAATTCACAAGAAAATGGTGAATCAAAAGGGTGTTTTTCACAAAACACCTTTAAGTCAATTTTATTTGATTAAGACCTCTTCTGGCCCCAATCCTTTGAGTTTAAGATTACTAATCGCTTGTCTAATAACTTGTGATAGATTTGGCTAAAAAGAACAGTCAAAATCAAGCTTGTAAAGCTTCTCATTTGAGATATTCAGTCTAACCCTTTCTTTTTATTTCTTTCTCTTTTTTGCTTTTCTTTCTACGTTTTAGTCTTGTTCTTTGCATTGCTTATGTTTATGTATGTTTGTTTAGGTTAGTTTTATAGTTCTCTTCATGTTTTATGCATGTAGGTTGTTAGAATTTTCGTTTTGAAGTTCTACTCTGTTTTTGTGTTGTCAGGTTTTCTGGGCAAGAAGCTGCATGCAGGCTTGATTATGCGCACGCAAGCTTGTTCTTTCATGCACAAGCCGCAGCCCAAAAACCCTAATTTCGTTTGTTTATTGTTTTCACTTTCACATGTTTGTTCTATTTAGTTTCTTTTCATATGTTTCATGCTCCATAAGATTTTGTTTGCTTTGTTCACGTGCTTGTTTGTCTTTAACATGCCTAGATTAGGGTTTTATGCTTGTTTCTTGCTTTGATGCCATGAACATGCATTCATGACATTCATGATGCCACAAGTGCTAAGGTGCTGCAAGGTAAGTAAAGTAAGTCATGCATTCATATGAACATGCATTTGGTTGATTTAATCTTTTCTTGATGAATATACAAAATAGATACCATGCTCTTAATTAATAATGTGATGTTACTTGCTGCCATGATTGGTTGCTGCTTTGCTTGATATGTATGATAGGGTTTCACATGTTATTATTTGAATATGGGTTTGGCTCTTTATTACTTTATGGATAGATATGATATGTTGTTTTGGGACAAATGATGCCATGATTGTATTTTTAGATGCATGCTAGTGTGTGTGAGAGTTTAACATACAAGTATTGAAAATGTTTTTAATAAGGTTAAGACGTAAGACACAATGATGAGAGGCCAACCTTAAGGTTGGGTGATTTTGGGTGCCTAACACATTCCCAAGAGCATATCTAAACTTTGAACCCACATCTCTGGTAGTAAGATCAATGGTCCTTCCTCAAGGGGATGCTATATATATGGCTCCTAGACCCTTAGGAACATCCAAAGACCTTTAAAAGCTTCAAAACCCTAATTTTAACGTATAAATACTCACCTTCTCTCTCCAATCAAAACTCTAGGTAGAGAGAATTTATGTTTTGGCCTCCATCTTCTCTAAAACCCTAGTTCATCTTCTTCTAAACACACCACACAAATTTGCAGGATTTTCTAAGTATTTAAAACCTCTTTCTAGTAGTTTTCTAGGGCAAAAACTAGTTTTCTAAATTGTTTTCAAAACCTTTTTCAATTAAAGCTTGTTCTTGAGTTGTTCTCCCAATCTAATCTTTGTGTTGTAGGCATTGTGGGGTTAGTTAAATAAACTTAAATTTGTGATCCTAAGCAAGGTGAGTGTTCTATCAATAATTTCTTCACTTAGTTGAAAGGATTCGTATGACTTTCTTAATATAGTTTGTTTAATTCTCATATATTTTTTATTTGTTTATTTTAATTCTTTTGATATGTGTTAATCTAATTTTAGGTTATTTATAATCTGTTCCTAGTGCTTTTGTTGCTTTATTCAATTTTCATGTTAAATTAACATGTTCTTTGTTTTTATGTTAGATTGATTATTCACGTGTTTCATTTGATTGTTGTTATATTTATTTGATGCATGTTAATCTAACCATGATGTATGTCTCCTATATGTGTGTGTGTGTGTGTGTTTCTCAACAAAAAAAAAACCATGATGTAATTATTTATTTATTCTAATGTTTATCTTGTTAATTTCTTTGATTTAAACTCAAGCATATATTTAATACATAAAAATGTGATTTTTACTGTTTATGTGATGAGGATGTGTACACATACTCAAGTATGCATGTGCATGTTTTT